>NC_137208.1:17096950-17284450 GCF_960531495.2 Zeus faber | reverse complement strand
CGATCATAAAGAGAGAGAGAGAAGCTGGTTCTGGGCCAGCACAGCAATGTTCCGAAAGTGAAGGTACAAGAGCGCGCTTCCTGCTGTCTCTGTCCATGGTGCTGAATCCAGCCCACGTTACCTAGGCTTGCTGTCTCTGCTATAACAGCACTGGATCTGCTGTTGGATGAGACTGTCGCCTCAAATGGATACAAGACTCAAATGGATAGAAGGTAGAGCTACGTTCAGGGGTAGAAAGCAGAAAACTTGTTTTGTTGTTTATGTCCAAAGAAGCCATTTCACTATTCAGCATTCTGCCGTCACGATTGCTCTGCAGCACTTCCAGATTTCCTTGTGCTGTTTAATCTGATAGGGACAGGTTGGAACTCTGCCTGCTCTTCTTCTCAAAAAGTTATGACTCAAATTCGTATTGCCTGTGACACTCTGGGATATATAGATACATAAAAAAAGATCCTGCTCCGATGTTAATGCTTCCTGTCAGACGTACCGTCCCCATAGCTAAGACTGAATCCCACCTGCTTCATCCGCCCCCATCTCGTCACACTCCCATTATCCCTTTTGAGTGCTTTCTGCCTCTTAATGTCAAAATGACACACAGCAGTTGACTGCTTGGCCCCAATCTTACAAAGTAAAACGCAGAATATACAGTATATACATATAAAAGAGGCTTCAGAATCTAAAAAGACACTTCAGTCAATGCTTTACCACGAAAACGGTTAAAAAAAAAGAAGTGTGATCAGGGGGCTATCCATCATTTTCTTTTTTTGTTTCTTTTATTTGTTTGTTTTGCTTTGTTTCATCAAACTCAACAATTGGATTCCTGGTCTGGTGTGAAAAAGAATCAGCGATTGTGCCCAGCTGCTCCACAAACACCAGTAGGTTGCACGGCAGAGCAGAGCAGAAGTTAGACACGGGCGCCCGGCATACTGACCCTTTGCATGAGTGGAAAAACATCCACGCAAAATGAGTTTTATATGGGACGGCTCATGCTGCCGCCACCGGGGCTCCTTATAGAACCAGCACTGAAGAATATCGATCTTTCACCTCCATGGGTAATTGCCTTGGAGGAGTCACTTCTGTATAGACCCTTCCGTGCCGCAGTCAGGTGATGAAAATCCATCATATCTCAGACTCCAAAGCACGGACGGACCTGGGATCCACGGGATTATAGTATAACCCAGTAAGCTATTGTATAACATTTCCCAAAGCCAAGTGCTGACACGGGAGCCAAAAAAATAACAGAGACTGGCTAAATGGCGATGATGGCTGCGATGAGTCTGTTAAAAAGAGCTGTGACGCGGATGGAGTCTCACCCCTACACACCCGGTTGTGTAAACGCCACTGTGCTGCTCCCCATCACCCCTGTCGTTGTACAGGCCGGACGCCACTCAACAGACAATGGAGTTCATTTTGACCAATTAAAGAGAGAGAGTTTGGTGACGGCCTGTGTGCTAATGAGTGGACGTTCATTTAAACAGGCGTCCATCCGTGTGTGGTGCCCACCCCCTGCTTGCTGCTGGGCACTTCCTGCTTCCCCCCGGAAGTTTCAGGGAGGATCAAGCCTGACATTCACCCCGATACAGCAGTTTCAATCATTTTGAATTGTGGCTGCTCAAGCCACACCATCCCCACACCACACAGACAGATGGATGGATGGATGGATGGATGGATGCATGGATAGATGGATAGATGGATAGATGGATAGATAGATAGATAAATAGATAGATTTATATGCATATTTGTCAAAATATTGGGATATGCATGAGCACTCATCTGCAGAAAAAGACAGCTACAGGTGCACAAGTTTTATTAGGCTCTGTTCTATCAAAGCACTTGATATGACAAGTAATTTTACTTTTGATACGTTAAGTATTTAAATGTGGAAATGTGAACGTGATACTTTCCCTTTTACGAGAGTCATTTTGTGCCAGGGTATTTGAACATTTACTTTTACACATTCTGCCCAGACAATCCCCTACCTCGATGCCCATTCACGCTTAAAAACGCCTGATACTAAGGGCACTATGGGGTCCATGGGGCAGCAAGGGGCGAAGGGGCGGGTGCTGCACCCCCCTGCACATGCCTGTTATTCACCGCTGTTAATCAGCTTTGAATAAGGAATTGTAAGATTTCAAGTGCATATGAATTCCATTTCCTATGTACATTGCTATCCAGGCCATAGTTTTCATGGTTATAATGTCTTACTGGCTCTATCTACGAGGTGCGAATACTCTGTTTCAGTCAGGCGAGCTCCGGGAGTCTCACAGTTGTGTTGTGAATAACTGTTATGCCCTGTTTTCTAATAGACAATGAAGGGGAAAAAGTTCTTGGTCTCAAAGTGAATTTATTATCTTGTACAAGGGCCGGTTGTCCAAGGGTTGCATCAGACATGTGCTTAAGGCAGCTCTCTGAGATCAACAGTTTATTTTGGGGAGTCAGAGAATATATGGTCAGTTTGCCGTCACCGATTTGTACGTGTTCAAGATAAGGCAAACTCTGTGACGGTGGAAGGAATGAATGAATGCACAGTTTATCTCTTTCGATAGTTCACAGTGCGTACTGTCTGTGGAAATTAACACTGTGTGCTGATATGTGATTACATAGATTTAGATATATTGTTACACACACAAGTTTATATGGTCATGGTTACAGAACATAGCAAAGTAATTAATACAATTCCCATAATTTCCTCCATGTTTATACTAAAATAAAACAAGTGTATTTTATGAATCCATGAGTAGCACGCAAAACATAACGCATATAAACGACAATTTTAACTGGATGAATGTATGTACAATATATCAATGCTTCATTAATGCACTATTTCCCTTAAGTGTGTAACATCATAACGCATCACTTTTTACGATTTTCAACGTGCTAGTTATAATGATAAGGATAATAAGCGCTCTTAGGCAATGAAGGTCCGTTGCCGTTCGAAGGCTTTGTCCCCGTCGAGAAGAGGAGTTGTTGCTTCAACCGCCATTAGTTCTTTCTTGGTTATTGCAGTTTCAATCAGCCTTTGGAGAAGGCCTCTGACACATGGGAAGACCACTAGCACATTTGCAATGACAGCTACAGAGGTTATTATGGACACCATCACCCCCTTCCACTGGCCGAACCATGATTCAAAGAGGCCAGTGAGGGAGGTGTCAATGCCGGAATTCTCTGCCAGTTCATCAGCTAATGCTGTGAGCCCATGCAATGCCTTGGTCACCGAGCCATCCGGAGTGATGTTGTTGGGAATGAATGTACAACACATTAACCCGAACATCACGCATACCCCACCCTTCTCAGCTAAGAGCAGTCTAATGCTATTCTGTTCTGCCACGCCATTAGACTAGTAGCTGCCATCTGTTCTCCCAGGCCTTTAACTGCGTTCCTAGTGTGATTTATGAATCTCTGTTGGTTGTAATAGATATAATAGATCCAGTCTACATTCTTATTTATTGTGGACCATGCAGATTCAAAACCTGCACCTATTTGATTTCTAGCTTTGAACTCGTCAGGTACCCCTCTGGGAGCTCCAATAGCGTTGATGTAAACCTGTGTATCAAAAGATCCACCTGGGGCTGCCTCTCTCTTTTGTCGTCCGTTAGCAGAGTTCTGTTGCGCAGCGTCATGTACCGTGTAGGGCTGGATCTAGGTGAAAGGCATTGCCAGCTGGACAAAGACGCATGTCCCCGTCCAGTTGCTTGGTAAAATAGACCTGAGCCGTCTTCCCCGACACAGCCACCAGACGTCAGCCCTCTTGGCATAGCCGTGTAAAGGTGGAGACTGGCAACACAGAACAAAGGTTATCCATAGTGGTGTCAGTAATTACATTGATCAATTGGCTACATCCTGATAGCTGTTCCATTCGATGTCCCAGGGTGAGGAACCTAGTAAAACAGGTATAATTGCCTTCAGTCACTTCAAATGGTGGTGGTGTCACTAAATCTGTGTTGATTATCTATAATCGTGTTTTTACTTGTGGGACGATAAGTCCACCTATAAGGACCTGTGTGCCACCACACCTGTCCCCACGACTTACAATGAGAATCCCCTATACACAGGTACTATATACAGGTTATCTGCCGATAACTGTTGTGCTAGGAGCTGAGTACAGCTTTATATATATATATCGCTTTATAGCGAGAATTATTTTAGATGAGAATTATTTTTTGATCTTACCTTTTCCTTCCGGTTGGTTCACGCAGGACTCCGTCACCCAGTTCTCCTCCAGTGAAAGTTTGCCACCCTTTTTCCAAATCCCTTTTTTTATGGGGAAAAAAAGAGAAGAGGCAGAGTTTTTTTTTCACTTTTTGGTTTTCCTGGAGGAAAACCAAGGATGTTGGAGCCCCACATTGGGTGCCAAGTTTGTTAAAAAAATATATTTTGCTGAATGCCCTGTTTTCTAATAAATAATGAAGAGGAAAAAGTTCTTGGTCTCAAAGTGAATTTATTATCTTGTACAAGGGCCGGTTGTCCAAGGTTTGGATCAGAGATGTGCTTAAGGCAGCTCTCTGAGATCAACAGTTTATTTGGGGGGCCAGAGAATATATGGTCAGTTTGCCGTCACAGATTTGCACGTGTTCAAGATAAGGCAAACTCTGTGACGGTGGAAGGAATGAATGAATGTACAGTTTATCTCTTTCGATAGTTCACAGTGCGTACTGTCTGTGGAAATTAACACTGTGTGCTGATATGTGATTACATAGATTTAGATAGATTGTTACACACACAAGTTTATATGGTCATGGTTACAGAACATAGCAGGGTAATTAATAAAATTCCCATCAATAACCATCCACAAAACAAAATTGTCAGAGTTGGGAAGATCTTGAGCACATGGCAATCAATATGGCACGCCACAATCAAGCTCTTTTGAAAATTGTATTTGATGTTTATCCATTTGATAGCGTTTGTTATGTAGCATTGCGGATTTTCTAGCTTGTAAAGTGGCATCACATTTAGAATTAAAGCATGTGATATCTTGATCTCTGCAGTAAGTGTCACTGTGTGGGCCTGGTAAGCGCTTGCAGAGGAAGAGAGAGCATCAGGTTTAGGCATCTTACTCCTCATTAATGTATATCATTCCACCCACAGCTCCCCCAGCAGCAGAAAGGAAAGGAGAGCTCAAATAAGACCTCCAAGTCTCATTATCCAGAGCAAAAGATCCAGCGGCATGGTGATAAAAACCAGAATCTGAATCAGAATCTGTTTATTAGGAAATGTACATTTTCATTAAGGGTCTTGGGAAAGATTGGCCCATTGTAGTACAGACAGACAAGTAGCATAAAAAAGAATGCTTAACAGTCCAAAAAATACATAAATAAATGAATGAATGTATTAGAGAGTGAGTGAGTGAACAAGTAAATTAATTCATTAATGAAGGCAAAACGGAAAAAAAAAAAAGAATGAATAAATAAATCACTGAATGGAATGAATGAATGAATGAACAAATGAACAAACGATTAAATGAATAAATAGTAAAACAAAATACAATATTTACAGAACATACAAAATGTGCTCTGTGCATCAGATAAAGATACATTACAAAAAATAGTTAATGTAAATGTGAATATACTTTATACTGTATGTGTATATTTATATTTGTTATATATCAAGTATACAACAGCATGGAAACCGCTTATAATACCGCTTATTATACAGCTAGAGCATAGATTAAGGTGTGTGTGTGTGTGTGTGTGTGTGTGTGTGTGTGTGTGTGTGTGTGTGTCTGTCTGTCTGTCTGTCTGTCTGTCTGTCTGTCTGTCTGTTAAAAAGCAATGTTTTATTGTAATGATATCATTTTCATAAACTGGACAATAATCTCCGGCACCCTCGTCAGAGCTTTGAACAACCCCAGAGTCAACGACCTGTGTTCTCTGCGGAGTGGGGCCAAAAGTCAGGCCACAGCCGAAATAATTACAACCGAGTCATGTGCTGACATTTGCTCGTGGGCCAAAGGGTTTTCCATCGTTAGCATTTATCCCTGACCTCATTAACTAAGGGACATGGAAGCTACCGCCACAGCTGTGTTGCACTCACACTGTCAGGTACACGTCCACATTACTACAGACTGCTTATGGGGGGCTCCTTTGTTATTGCCTCCCAGATCAGGTGGTGTCGAAAATTGCATGACTTTTGGAAGATACACTGGCGACAGAGATGTATTATTATTATTATTATTATTATTATTATTATTATTATTATTATTAGTAGTAGTAGTAGTAGTAGTAGTATTAATTATACAATGTAAGTATAACCCATAATAACAGCAATAATAATAATAATGATAATATTAAATGACCTAATGTACAGAAAAAGTGGAAGTCCTTCAAATAATATGAATATTACATTACATTTCAAACAGAAACATATTCCGTCCTATTTCTCTGAAATAGCAGCAGTTTATCTATACACTAAGTGCGTGTAGAATATTGCGTGTGTGTGTGTGTGTGTGTGTGTGTGTGTGCCTGTGTTGCGTGCGGCCAGGAAGGGGTTACGGGAAACATCACCTGCGTCAGGAGACACCAGCGTCACTCTGATGCTCTTCGAGAGCTTGCACATTACTCTCTCTCTCTCTTTTTTTTCTATAAGTCTCTCTCCACCCCTTTCTCTCTCTCTCTCTCTTTCTCTCTCTCTCTCTCTCTTTCTCTCTCTCTCCCACTTTTTATCACTCTCTTCACCAATCTCTCTCTCTCTCTCTCTCCCTCTCTCTCTTCCTCTCTCTCTCTTTCTCTCTCTCTCTCCCCTCTCTCTCTTTCGCTCTCTCTCTCTCTCTCTCTCTCTCTCTCTCTCTCTCTCTCTCTCTCTCTCTCTCTCTCTCTCTCTCTCTCTCTCTCTCTCTCTCTCTCTCTCTCTCTCTCTCTCTCTCTCTCTCTCTCTCTCCCTCGCTGTCTTTGTCTACCTGTTCTCCTTCCATCTGTTCTGAGAATGAGCTGAAAATCCAACAAGGAGGCCTCTCTGAAATGGGGGGAACTTTTGCGCTTGTGGCGAATTCCCAAGCTAACTTTGGGGAGGAATGGATGGTAAAAAAAAAAAGAAACCAACAGAAAATTTTGATATGATTCGATTTTTTAATTTGTCGATATAATACAACGTAAGATTCTGTCCATTATTTGACGTTAATCAGCATCATATTTTCATAGATGTCAATATATGAGGTTGATTAATGAGACAATACAGAAAGATAGACAGACATAGAGCAGACAGACGGATAGACAGATAGACGGATGGACGATAGACAGATAGATAGATAGATAGATAGATAGATAGATAGATAGACAGATTGATAGATAGATAGATAGATAGATAGATAGATAGATAGATAGATAGATAGATAGATAGATAGATAGATAGATAGATAGATAGATAGATAGATAGATAGATAGGTAGATAGATACTGTAGATAATGCTATGACAGTACATATACCAGCGTCCCCTCCGACCTGACATCTCCATAAAAAGGTTATTAAAGTGTAATTGAAAAATTCACTTATCATAATAACCTAAGAAAAAATGCAGTTGCAGCTCACACCTCAAACTGCCAGAAAGCCAAGCACGACTGCTCTGGCCCTTAAAAATGAATCCAATGTGCTCCAGCCCCAATTTGAAGTGCAATTGACTTTTTGCAGTGGGATGGCGTTGGGAAGGAGGGGTGGGTGGGTGGGGGGAGGACGGCACTGAGGAAACCCTGGAGTTTTGTGAGAGAGATATCCTACAAGGGGACACCACCACCACGTCCGATCTGCGGAAACAAGTCGACCTTGGCCATGACTTAGCCTTCGCCGGGAGCAATTACAGCATTGGGGTTCAAACGCCGTTATCCATTTTTATTGTGGCGGAACATTCATGGGGGGGGGGGGCGCTGATGCTGTGTTGATACAACGAAGACGCCGCTCACATCTGTTACTGGAAAAAAAACAAGTTAATATAGTCAAATACGACACAGCTCTGCGGAATTCTCAATTCTGATTGGTCAGTAGCGGCAATCGGCGATCAGCAATTATTTCTGAATAATGGCTGCTGGCTGTCACGAGCAACCACTTCTCCACCTCCGTTGCATCCCTTGTGTTACCTCCCGTGGTGATTGGTGGAGAGGTGGAGTGGATAGTGTTGGTTGATCCTGCTTGATTGGGGACTAAGCGCACAGAAAGCCACGGTGACCGGCCAGCACCACAGATGAATCTGAATCCACCAGCAACAAGGACGAGCGACGCGTTGGAAGTGCAGCTACCCAACGCGGCCACGACCGGGGGCGTTGCAGATGGGCCATGATCGAAGTGACGAGCAAACCCCCTTCTTACCGTAAAGAACATGTCCAAGCCAGCCTTGTAATGCTGCGGGGATGAGCTCTTATTTGGACGTGTGCCGCTGTCCGAAGGACCCATTCCGTGTACAGTTCTGCAAAGGGGGGCGTACAAATTACCATCGCCGGGAACGTTCCGGAAGATGTCATCAGAGCGCTCCAGACGCGTAGGTGGAGGTCGAGTTAAAGACTGGTGCTCAAAGGCACTTTCCGTCTTTTGGAAAAGGACCTCTGCTGGGCGACTGGGCGGACCATGGCGAGGCCCCTTCTTCCTCTTTCTTTCCCGTCTGTCTGTTTGTCTATACAGCATGTCTGTTGGTGCCGATTGAGTGATTCTGCCCTTGTGCCCGGAGTGCCTTCGGGTGAGCTTGTTACCCGTGAGGGCCAGCTAAATGAGTTGGGTGGATATACAGTAGTTCATAGTGGAATTGTCGAGCGTGGAGTTTATGTCGCCATCATCCCGTGTGTAACTTGCAAGTCCAGAGTATGGAGTGAGTCACTTTGTTTTAATCACCGGTTTATTCCCTTTGCCCACAGTGCCTACATAGATTGAGGAATAATGTGGGGGACCAGAGATGGGAGAGGGAAGGCCAAGGGAGAGTCCACTCAATGACCATCTTATATATACAAAATATATATTTTGTCCTGACCAGGCTGTCAGAGGTTATTTTCAGATAATGACCGACAATGGCATTTCCAGTCATCAAGGGTCAAGAACGACACACGACTGATTTTACATATACATACAATAACAGGTACATTTAGAATCCATGTTTTGAGGTGAACAACTGCACAGGAAGCATCTTAAAGCAATTTCCTCTGTTTGTAGAAGAGCACTCGGAGGTGGTGCCCCGTTCCAAATTTCCCACTTAATGTCTTGTTCAGGTAGATGTTTTAGCAAAACATTAGCCAAGGTTTTAACTCTCAGCAATCCAGTGCCAACAGTGCCGATGTTCTTTTTTCATTTTTTTTAAACGCCACAATATTCTGCTCTGATTTAGAGTTGCGTAGGTTGTTTACAGGACTCCTTCTCAAGTAAGTGCACACAGAGAACACGCCGATTCGCAGGGTCACGACCAGTGACCAAAGTCAAGTGCGGCTGTTTATGACAGTGGCTATTTCTAACCATACGCCACTCCACACCCAGAGGGGGGAGACGTATGACTACCTGTAAAGTACTTCTTAAGGAGGCGGACAAGTTCTCTCCGCTGCTCAAGATTGTTAAACTTAGCAGGAATCGAAAATCCAAGAACTAGATATGGATGTTCTACTCGCAATCTGTTCATTTTGCGCTTCACTGTGCATGGAGCCAGATGAAACCATCACTGTGAAACAAATATGACAAGTACATATGTCCACTCAATGTGTCAGCGGATCATACTGTCTTGCGCACATTCATAAAGAATTGGGGTCATTATGATGAGGCGGTGCATGTTAAAGGAAAACTCCGGTATTTTTTTTTACCTAAACCTTATTGCTCGATCAGCGGGAGTCGTGATGGAAGCTCTTCCCTCAATACTGGATCAATTTGACATATTCGGATAATCACTTGAGTTGACTCCCAATGATTGAAAAATAAGGACATTTTCTAGAAAGAGAGTGCCAAAAAAAATGTCTTAATAAACACCTTGCAAATTACTAATGAGCAAGGTGTAACTAATGCATTAGCTGAGCCGCTCCACTTTGGTCATTCAGTTGGATGCCATGTTTAAAGAGGATTCAACAAACCCAGGGACATGTTTTTCCTAATGGCGCTCGGCCCTCACTGTATTATCTAAAGGTGCATTATCTGAAGAAAAAGGGGGCGCTGGGGCGTTTTATCTATTACTGAGGAATACCGCGGGGCCATTAAGCTTAGCCCCTGCCGCTGTGTTTCAAATCAATTATGGAGTCCTGAGCTGTATACCTGCACTCCTCACATCCATCTGCTGGGAGTAGTAGCAAGGCAGACTTTCCTAAACCCCGCTCTGCCTCCTCCAGTCTTTTGGACCTGCTTGCTGGAGATTTGTTTGGGGGCGGGGCGGTTTGCGTGAATGCTTACAAACAACATTGATCCTTGCAAACAGCCTCCAGCCGCACCTGTTAACGCCGACTTTGGGAGCGTAAAAGGGCGGCACGGCGCTCCATTGTGGGAGCCATGGAATTGGAAATCAATCGAATTGGAGGAGAACTCACTCTCCTTCTGTGTGTGTCAAGGACAGCGACTCCTGTTGCATCCAGTCCTGATTTGCCGCGCCGGGGTCCCAGTTGCCAGGCAACCATCCAGCTGTGCACGGGGGCCTAGCTGACAGGCAGCTGCTAATGAAACCCCGGACAGTGTGTAGAAGAAGGGGCTGTCCAGCCTCCATTTCACATGCCTCACACGTCCCAGGTCGCGATACCTGCAGGAACACAAAACAAAAACACATCCATCCATACATACATACACACAGGTTCATATATTAGGAGATGAACAAATAGGTGTGTGTGTGTGCGTGTGTGTGTGTGTGTGTGTGTGTGTGACTGTGTGTGTGTGTGTGTGTGTGTGTGTGTGACTGTGTGTGTGTGTGTGTGTGTGTGTGTGTGTGTCTGTGCTTTGTGACAAACCTTTTCCAGCAGGGGCCAGTGTAAGATATCTGAACTAAATCATTTATCTGAAAGCCATCTCCCTCTACCCGAACCCTATGACTATAATGGCTAATATTTACATGGCCAACCCAGGAAGCAAACGCCTAATTGCCCTGTATCTTCTCCCACTCAATGGGTGTAACGAACCAGACGAGACTGGCAGCCCACAAATTGGAGTTCCGCACTACAAAGTCTCTGATCGCAGAACAGAATAGCTAAATTCATTAAAGGATTGTCGCGGAAAATCAGACTTACTTCTGGTGAGGCGCTTAACTCATGTCTGAGTTCTGCTATAAATCAATCCCGGGTCTCCAAATGCAGTGATACAATTATTTATTCAACTCAAAAGAATTTCAGCACTAATACAGCAAAGCAGGGATTTTTTTTTTCCTCTCTCAACTCACCAACAGCTTGCACGTTTCGGACCCAACCTGAGTCCGTGAAGAATTCTATGTGGCATCACAGCTTCGGTATTGCACTGTGCCAGCGACCCGGACAATCGGAGTGCTACACTCTTGCCTGACAAAATTTTCCCTCCACATACGCTCAGCTTGGTCCCGTGTGATTTCTCTGCACGTCACTTAACAGTCACGCTCTGTGCCCCCACTGGAATATACTGTAGGAACCGGGAACCGGCTCCCATCGAGTGGCACTCCACTTCCTCCCAATACCAGTCAACCGATTTTGTGGTCATTATTAAGACGCTGACTCGCAGAAATCGCATCTTGTGATGGGTGTGTTTGTAGGTGTGTCCATCTGTATATAGCTTATTCTATGACAGCATTTTCTGTCTAGGCCTATTAAGTCAGGGTGGGAAAAGGAACTCAGTCCAAATCCCTCTTTTTGGTTTAGAAAATGGTGCCATGGCCATTGTCTGAGACACCCGCAGCTAGGTCATCCAGACACATGTGTGTCTGGCGTCTTCCATATGCGATGAATCTCTCTATGTCGAATAAACATGACTCGCACTCTATAATATATCAGAACGTCCTTTCAAGGTCTCTTATCACTCACTACGACTGTCTGGGGATTGATGGTGGCCTCATAAAGATTTTATGGGGCCAATGTCAAAGGGCCTGGTACGCACTCTCACCTGGGGACCCTATCCACAGGGGCGGAATAATAGAACTCCATTATTCCTGTGGGAATTCACATTGGAGTGAAGGGGGTTGACAAGGTTGGAGGTTAGTTCTAGTTAAGGTAATTGGATATAATTGGCGTGTAGTGTCTTTAAAATGATCGATGTGACACATTTGTGATAGCTGCATAAAAAGGAATACAGCAGCCATACTGGGACACCAGTGAGAATATGTTGTACGTTGCATGTGTGGACTTTCCCGCCTACCAAATCAACAAAATCTTGGGAGACACGGATCACACTGCTGATGCTTACTTGAAGTCACAGCAGACCATAGCAGCGCCGTCTCCAACCTCGTGTACATCCACTACTTCCAAGGTATCGTGTCATGGGCCTGCTGAGAGGCCAAATAGGCAAGAAGGGATTAATAATTCAGGTGGCAGCCAAGACTGGATACACGCTGGTTCCTGGGGCACTGGGAATCGCTGCTACACATGGGCCGACGCTAAAGAGGAAGCCATGGGCTTACTGGATGTGGACGGGTGGGGCGGGGTGTGTGGGGGGTTTTCGGTGGGTTCAGATGTGTACTGGTGGCCATGTACGGCCGGGCCTGGGAGTTGACACAGCACTGTGAAAGAATTTCCAACCTGTGTATTAATGGAATAAGAGATGAGGCTAAGTCTGAAACTGTAATTGGCTGGGGTTTAAGAAGCGAATGGGCTTTCCGAGCCGAATAGCACAAACAGGGAGCAACGCCTGCAGAGAGGTGATTACCTGTGCTACTCAGATAGGAGTGTGAGGGAAATGAAAAGCAAGGTTTTGATGACGAGCCTCCCTTTTGCTGCTAACCGGTCTGAAACTGGCAATGCAATTCGAATACCTCCACCGCAAGGGGGTGATAAAAATTTAGGCTTGGATCAAACAAGCATCCAGTTATCAATACATTAAGATAAAAGTCTTGGAGTTTACGGGACAGAACATAGAACCAAAACTGATATCAGTATTTCAACAGTTGAAAAAAACAGACGATTAATTACTCACTCATGCAAACAGATGAGTCATCTCAGATGTTCCACAAACGTTCTGCGAAGGAACTTCCGCTCTCCTACGCTGGACCTTGAAGCACATCCCTGTCTTCAGCTTCCGCACTGGCTGCTCTATATATAGCCCTCTGTGCATGAGTATAAATAACAGGCCCTGGCAAAGGCTGATTAAGTCTTCTGAAGATTGAAAAAGTTTAGAGTTAAATGAAAAGGCTAATTAGCCAGTGCCCTCAGCCATGAAATGGGAGTGAAGCCCTCAGTACATGCATGCATAAAAGACAAAGGCAAAGGCAAAATACAGGTCAGCATGATTCATTGGAGGGCCGCGCCAGTGACCGAATAAACAAATGGACATGAGTTGGGCTGGGTTACAGATAGGGGTGGGCGATATAGATAAAATCAACACAACACAATATTTTTAGAGGAATACTTCTATTTTGATCATTCGAGGATATTTCGGGGGCGACTATCGGTGCTTTCATAATTTTACGACCAAGTAGCTGGAACAGTCTGTGAAGTTCAGAAAGCGGCCTTTAACGGCCATCACCATTTAACTACATCACAATATAATGAAAATCCCAGATAATATCTAGTCTCATATAACAACATCAATATTGCATTCATATATTACCCAGCCCAAATTGCAGAGATCTCAGGATTTACACGTAAACTAACCCTAACTTACCACCAAAGACATGCAGGTTAGCCTCATTGGAAGACACTGCACTTTCATGAATTTCCTTGACTCGATAATATGGATTCACAGGTGAGAATAGGCTGTTTACATGAGTGGTGTGACGCTTTCACATCGTGCTTCAGTTCCTATGAGGAACGAGGTGGCGGCTATACAACGGTGCAGATACGTGCGAGTGGCACAAACCCTCATCACCCGCCTTGTTTCCTTCCAGCTCTCTGCTCGCCTCGTTATACGACCGAACTGGAGGCTTTCCTGGCTGGGGTCCAGATAACTACCAGATAGAGGGTTTCATTACAGCCGGAGACTGCACTATTTCCTGGGTATCTCTACCCGTCCTTCTCCATGACTCCCCCCATCAGAATCACCCAGTGCTCCACTATCCATCATCGCCTTCATCCAGGGTTTTGGGGTTTGATGTGATGAGGGACAGTGATACAGAGTCTCGACTCGTCAGCACACTCAGAACCAAAGACAAAGGAAAAGCAATGATTTACCAATTATCGGCAGTTTGACGGCTGAGCTGGTCTCTTATGGTGTACGGCAGCTTGCTCGTAATGTATTCAGAAGAGCTGAGAGGAGAGAAACACACACACCACAAATCATGTACTCCCAGCGGCGCATGCTAATTCTGACAAATGAAAACTGTGATTACGGGGAGGTGGACGACCACAGAAAACAGCAGCTGATTTGCTCCCGTAACCAACGGGACAAACGCAGGCAATTTGCTGTGATTTGATCATGTGACAATATGGGGTGCAAATGCACTTTTCTTTCTCTCTATATCCATCTTATTGTATCAAAAAAAGGTTATTCAAAGTGAAGAAAGTGTTAGGATTGGTTCCCATGTGTGTGTTTCCTTTTCACTCATGCAGGTACAGCATGAATTTTCCTTCCTGGGGGACATTTTAATCATTTTAATCTACTTCCCATAAGTTCATGGCAGTGGCCTAGAAATGCCCACTAACACACCTCTCCTTCACCCAAGGCTTGGTTGTGGATTGAGGAAACGACAGCAGCTTCTCTAATACGGTGACTGTTGTGTTCATTGTTGGACCGAAAATTAACTCCCCTGTCTTAAGTAACTGTAACTCACTGTCACATGTGTCTCCTATTGGTCGTCAAACACTTAAGTCCAATCGCCACCGACAGGGGCGTAAGATGTCCTCCGTCTTACACTTGAAAATCCCCCGCAGATCAAGGTGGGAACCATGGATGGAGCCAAGGGCAGTTCCTGTGCCTCCGGTGGTTCCCGACATTCCGATTGCGTTTGTGTTCAAATGAAGTTTTACACTGGTTAACATGGGCTTCACTGATGCCGCACATTTGTTTCTGTGAACCACGATTATGTTCCAGAAACAAGCAGGAAAAAGAAACCCTCATCAGAGAGTCATCGTCAAAGCTCAAATTTTGTGCTTAGCTATTGACATCCCTATCCCGATCACCCATGATACAACAGTCGTTTTCAAGCTACCTTCATGGGAGCTTGATCTGGTAAAAAAGTGCGCAGTTCCGGGAGGCTGGAAGCTATCTACTCGCTCCTCATTAACAGCGGAATAAGGTTTGGAGAACCAAAGGTCAGCCGCAGAAACCGGAGCTGAATGTCAATAACGGCAGCCGTAAAGAGCCGGTGCCGCTGCTTAATCATAGTGCCGCGTAGAACAACATACCTGGACCTATTCCCTGGGGATGCGAAAGGGATGTGGGGCAAAAATGAACCAAAAAACATCTTCTGAGGGTCGACCCCGGTTCATCAGCCCGTCGATAAGGCAAAGGCTACCGTAGAAAATGGAGGATTTAACAGGTCTGCGCCGTCTTTTTACCTGAGACACTTGTGTGTGCATCCTCATTTTAATATTTCTTTCACGCTTTGCTGCGCCATGATTTATTCATGGCTACGTTCAGGCAGGACCTACCTAACAGAAAGGCCCGGAGGTAAATCAATAGGTGTCGACAAGAAGCAAAGCCCTCTTTTTCTCCTCAAAATTGCCTTTCTCTTGTCAGTGGATGACATATTCTGCGATGTGTCAGCTATGAGGAGCAGAATTTGCGTGATTCAATTTATTTGGTTGCCTGATAACCCGTATTGAAATTTGAATCTCCAACCTAGATATCCGGGATAAAGATGTGTTCATGAGTTTCAGAAGGTTTTCATTTCACCCAAAGGAAGGGTCTCAAGTCTGTACATTTTTTTAAGTGTTTGTGCTTTGGGGTACACTTTTTCGGTGTAATTCACCTTCAAATGCAACTTTTGTTTTTCTGTTCGTGCATAAGTTGTCAATGGGAATTGAGCCTTTATTTGTGGATTAAGCGCAATCGGTTCCAGGAACCTGGTGGACTCCCAGAGAAGACAGACCCTGAATAAATTAGAAAACATCCCTGAAGACGCACCTACCGAATTATATTTTTATGAAAACTGGGTCAAATTAACAAGGATAGTTTTAAACACTGTGCAATAAGAATGGGCATAACAAACACAACTGGCCTACATTTACATCTTGCTATTCAAAAGGTTAGTTCAAAGTCAAAACAGACTGCCTTAGTCAAAATGAGGCAAAGGCACATAGGCATAGAAACTATGGGGCGTAAAAAGTCGTAAAAAAATGACATATTTAGTTTGCGTGCTGTGACTTTTCCCTTCCATGAGATCGACCATAAATTATTATCATTTCAAAACATGAAGGTCAATATCAACACTCGCTTCATCTCATTCCTAAATTGTGTGTAGGCTATCACTAAGAAATATAAACTGATATGTTGTGTGGGATATGCCACAAAGGGGCATATCATTTGTGTTTTTGGTTCAAATCTTCCTCTGCTTTTGAAATCCTTATCGTCTTAAAGGATAGGTTCACTCTGGGAAAGCTTGCAATACAATGTTTTTTATCAGGTTAAACAGGGTCTATTGACTCTTTTGCACAAATCAGCTCATTTGGCTACATCTGCGCTAACAAAAGAGACTAGAAACAGGAAGTTGTGCTGCTTCCTACAGCGCTGGAAACCTGCTGCAGTCAACGTTACACGATGGACGTACTGTGACAATTGCAATAAGTACTTTGAAATAAAATGTGATATTACCTATATTCAAAACATGTTCAACAATACACTAAGAAAAGTGTGAGTATAATGTGTCTCAGATTTTAGAAAAAGAGATGAAACTTTTTTTTTTGGGGCTTAAACGTTTGCCCCATTGTACTGCATTGAAGCAGAGTGAGAAGATGCAGCAGAGTGGTACGTTTCTCACTGGTAAAGTGTTCAGTGACGTTGACTGGTTATGAAGGATGGGAGCCAACATTTTAATCAGGCCAGACTTTAAGACCCATCTCTTTACATGTTTCTTATCATGCATCGATGCTTTGTCTCTTGATTTTGTTTAAATGTGATTCATAGAGACATTTGTCTGGACTTGACGTCCCGTCTATCTTGCCAGACTGACGGCTCTCGACACGTCCATCATGTACAAAGTGGAGGGAGGAAAAACGAGCCCAAAGTGGGAAGTCCATCAAACATGCCAGAATAATGGACAAAGATGCAGTGTAAACAGCTGTGGTATCGATTTCAGACAGCGGCAGAGAAGACAGAGTGTCAACCTTTGAGACAATTCCAGATGGACAGTCAGGATCCTCCTGTGTATTGGGTGTGTGTGTGTGTGTGTGTGTGTGTGTGTGTGTGTGTGTGTGTGTGTGTGTGTGTGTGTGTGTGTGTGTGTGTGTGTGTGTGTGTATGTGACTGTGTGTGTGTGTGTGTGTGTGTGTGTGTGTGTGTGTGTGTGTGTGTGTGTGTGTGTGTGTGTGTGTGTGTGTGTGTGTGTGTGTGCGTGTGTGTGTGTGGGTGTGTGCGTGTTTTTCATATTTCAACCTGTGGGTGACATTGGATTGGGGATGGTCCTGTTTTGGTCAAACTAACAGTTTCCTCTTCAAAACTAAAAATAATAACCTCCACCGTTGCAAGTACGCAGTTTTGTTTTCCAGCTGAAGATTAAAAAAATGTGAGAATGATGTTGTCAAAACTGGCAGATCTGCACTATTTTTCAGTTGAAAGCCATTGATTTGTTTGTGCTTAAAAAGGACAGAACTTTTTTGATTCTTTTTGGGTAACTTCTTCAATGGAACATTATCAATACACATAATCATATGTACTGTATATACAGGCACACACAATATATATAAATACAATAATATAATAAACAATATTTTATTTCGCAGACTGACAATAATAATAATAATCATTATAATAATTTAAAAAATGGCAATACCTTATTTATATGCCACTTTTCAAAACAAGACTTACATAGTGCTTCATTTAGAAAATGTTAAAAGAGTAGTGAGACAAATAAAAAATACAATCTAAAATCAAAATGAAACAGATACCGAAACGTTCAATAAATCACCATCGCCTCTGTGTAATGCCTCAAATTCCTTGGTGACAAAAGCTAATGCCACGCAGAATTTATTATTTTTCAAGGTTTCAAAACATGGAATAGAAGTCTGAAAATGTACAGTGAATTGACAGCACCAACCAAAGTGGAAGCTGGACCTTGGATTTATTAATCTCTTTTCTTCATACTCTGTACTGTATGTGTGGGGTCAAACATGAGTCCAAACCACACACACTATTACATGTACTGTATGTCCCATAGAGTCGTTCAAAATGAACTCATACTTGATAAAATTACACAAATTAATTGTATCTTGCGGAGCTAGTTCTGTCAGACAACTTGACGGCGCTACACACTTCCACGCCCTTATTTGGCTGGGCTATTTAAACAGCAGAGCCCTCCTGCCCTACCTGCTATGCTGTGCTCCCTCTACCTCCACTGCATCCACCTGTTGGACTCTGCTCTTCTATCCAATGCGGGGGATTCAATCTCATCATTCCTATATTTCTTGTTCACTAATTCTGCCTATGTTTTCTGTACACCTGTTCAGGGGTGATGAGCAGTAGAGCCCAGACGCCAAACTCAAACAATGCTAATTAAATGAAGATCATTTCAAAGTAAATCTCTGGATCATCAGATCACAAACAAATGACATAAAGCAAACATCCAAAACCACAAATCAGCTTTTTTTTTATTACCACCAGAGGTTCATTTTTTTTAATTCAAAACGACAAAAAGTAATTTTGTTTTTTCTTCTTCGCTCTCCTTTTCTTTTTTGCCTCACTCCACGCAGATAAGAAATGGTTAAAGGAATGACCTGAGTATAATTGAAAAGTGCAATATTTAAAGTGTTTCTTTGAAACACCTCCAGCTCCTCTCCTCCAGTGAGAGCATGTATTAAAGATTTGACTCTGAGCAGAAATGTTCATCATAAAATGGAATTCACACAGAAAAAAAGAAACCTGGATCCAAAATAGTGAAGTTTTAAAAATGCCATTTTATTTGAACTCACATCACTGCCACACGCTAATAGCAGAGAAACAGTGAGAAACGGCTCGTCAAAATGATAAATAGACTCAAATATCGGTGTTCTACAAAATCAAAAACTCAATGAAATACAGAAAGATAGACAGACATAGAGCAGACAGACGGATAGACGGATAGACGGATGGACGATAGATAGATAGATAGATAGATAGATAGATAGATAGATAGATAGATAGATAGATACCTAAAAATATACCTAAATTACATAATAAACAATGGATGAGAAAAATAAACAATCAAAACAAATCTGATAAAAAATCTCGAAAAAATTCGCAAGTATGAAAAAATGTTAAAATTAACAATAAAAAAAACCCTGAATATTAGAAATTAAACAATAATAATGTGCTAAAAATAAGTGACACAATACACAATACATCTACAAATGATCAGTAACATGAATATAGGTATAATTAGTCTGTAGATGCAATAAATCCACCCCTGGACACACACACACACACACACACACGCACACGCACACGCACACACGCACACACACACACACACACACACACACACTATTTTACCATCGGGCTGGGGCTGGGCAAGTAGAAGGCGTCTCCTAGCAACTGGTCCCCAGATTAAGCGATTGGTCAAATAGCAGCATTGGTTTGAAAAACACCCCAGTGGGTGGATGAAGATTAATGAACGACTCTCCCAGTTAAGCAGTCCGAAGGGCGTTAAGCCGTGTTGCTTTTTTTGTGTCGGCGTCGGCGTGGCAACACTGTCAGGTGAATGCAACATGGTCAAGCGGAGCACTTCATCTTGCGGGACATAAATTCCGCCAGCGGACACATTTACATTGATTGAGCGCATTGAGATGAGCTCCACACGCCCCTTTAGGTAATGAAGTGCCACGATCAATCAACCATCAGCCTCCCATCACCCAGCAGCTTGCATACAGGTTTCAGTGTATTATAGGATGCCTCCGCATTGATTGTTAAAGGTCGGTAAGATTTACACACACACACACACACACACACATACAGTGCCCTGAAAAAGTATTTGCCCCCTACCTGGTTACTTCAATTATTGCATATTGGTCACACTGAATGACGCCTCCTTCCTGACCTCCATCATGAGATATTTGTCACACTGAACGGTTTCAGATCTTTCGGCAAAAATGTAACATGAGGCAAAAGGGATCTGAGTGAAGGCAAAAAATGAAATAAAAACAAAACAAAAACAATTCAAACATCCACCGACGTGTCTCAATCAAAGCGGTTCTGCAAAAGGAGAGCGGGTTAAAATTCCTCCAGAGCGATGCCAAAGATTGACGCCAAACGACGGGAAGCGTATGGAGGATCTCTTTTTCAAAGCGGTGAAACGGGTGTATTGGTAACTTTCTAAATTAGATAAATTAAAGTGTTCGCTGCAGCTTTGTCTCGTATCACAATTCACCGAAACATCTGAAGCCATTCAGTGTGACAAAAATATGCAGGAATAGAGGGAAATCTGGAAGGGGGCGAATACTTCTTTTCTCATGGCACTGTCTACTTACATTCGTTCGTCGGCGTTCTGGGAAAAGCGACCCTTCTATCTTTTTCTAATCTAAAAATAAGTAAAAAGTTGTTGTCGTGGCACAATTCCCTCATCCTGTATTTTGTGTGTGTGTGTGTGTGTGTGTGTGTGTGTGTGTGTGTGTGTGTGTGTGTGTGTGTGTGTTTGTGCGTGTGTGTGCGTGTGCATTCGCGGTTTTAAAAGGACAACACACCTGAACGCCCACCAGCATTGACAGGACCCCGGGGTCGTCAGCATGCGTTCGGCGTCCTTATAGCCCTCATCATTTTGTTCCTCATCATTTCGGGTCGTCGTGAGAAGGCTTTAACCGCTGTTTTAAAATTTAGATTTTTTCTAAACATTTCATACGCATCTCCAGAATTCATGATTGATCGCCCCATGATTTAAAAAAAAAAAATGTATATTGAGGCTTTAAGTCGACGAGATCCAAACTAATCTTGTTTTCAAAGCTTTACCTCTATCTTTGTGTGTGTATGGATGTGTGTCTGTGTGTGTGTGTCCTCATATGCATATGTATCAGTCTATGTGGTTGTGTGTGTGTGTGTGTGTATGTCCGTCCTTGTGTGCATATGTGTGAGTCTATGTGGTTGTGTGTGCGTGTGTGTGTATGTGTGTGTCTGTGTGTGTGAGTGTGTGTGTGTGTGTGTGTGTGTGTGTGTGTGTGTGTGTGTTCCTATGCATGTGTGTGAGTCTATGTGTGTGTGTGTGTGTGTGCGTGTGTGTGTGTGTTCCTATGCATATGTGTGAGTTTATGTGGTTGTGTGTGTGTGTGTGTGTGTGTGTGTGTGTGTGTGTGTTCCTATGCATGTGTGTGAGTCTATGTGTGTGTGTGTGTGTGTGTGTGTGTGTGTTCCTATGCATATGTGTGAGTCTATGTGGTTGTGTGTGTGTGTGTGTGTGTGTGTGTGTCCTTGTGTGCATATGTGTGAGTCTCTATGTGTATGTGTGTGTGTGTGTGTGTGTGTTCCCTTGTTGTTATGTAAGCGGCTGAGCATGTAGCTGGGACGGGGACAGGACACTCCTCAAGGAAAGTCGTGTCCGTGTGGAGTGTATGAAACACAGAGTTCTAACGCTCCGGTGATAAAGGGCAGCGGTGACATTTTTGACACGAGTGAAGTGGGTAACTCTTGTCGCTTTTGTTTGATATCGAGTCGTCTTCGATTGTTTCGCTTCTGTCGAAAGAGGGCATCCGGCTAGAGTATGAGGTTTATAACTAAGGGACAATGTGCAGACCAGACGGTCATTAGTACAGATGAACCCCCACCTCCACAGGGTGGTCGGGTCTTGTATCACTCTGGAGGGCGTTTTTTTTGCGATAATCACCGACTGGCTGCACATTATCTGGCTTATTACACGACTACTTAAGAAATTAAAAAAAATCGAGATAGAATATTGATTGCTGGTGTAAGCACAAGCATGTAGGAGGAAGTGGCTGCCTGTGACAACGGTGTTATTAACAGACTGGTCATTATTCAGAAATAACTGACCGCTGCTTGCCGCTGTAAATCAATCAGAATCCAGGATTCCACAGAGCTGTGTTATGATTATTTAACGTACTATTAATTCAACTAATCAGTGTTGAGACCGGCAGATATACTAAATGATTCATATCTTCAGGGGCGGTTGGTATAAATTGGCTAACAGGGCCCCGTATTTTTAAGAAATAGAAAATGCCTTTAAAATAAAATATTGCAGCCATGAAAGAAAACCTGTTTTTACATTTTTTAAATTGTTTTCAAACTGGATAACTGCAAGACCTTGTTTAACTGATGAGGTCTGCAGAGATCAAACGACGAATTGTGAGACAGTCAAAACAAGATGAACATGTTATTTAATAGAAATAGACAAGTAATAAATGATTAAAAAAAAGTGATAAAAATCACAAAGATCTATTTTATTTTTCATACAGTAGCTAATAAAAAGCATTATTGTAATTAAGTGACTATCATCTGCGTCAAGATGAACGAGGTGGGCTACGCAATCAAAAATCCAGTTCCTTGTTTTATTAAACATACAAAAGTCACATTGGGAAGCGTCGGCGTGAGGAAGCGTCAGCTTTACGGAGAGGCAACAAAGTGGTGGGAAACACAGGTGCAGCGCATGTGGATGGTATTAAATGTTGTGGACACATGATCATTCCATCTTGGTGTGTTTCTCCACTTAGTTGAGCAGACACACACTCTGTACACGTCAAACACCATTTTGTACCAAAGCCAAAGAGCCCCGTGCGCCGCGCGGTGCGCACGAGGAGATGGCATCCTGGGAAAGTGGCTTTTATGGCCACTGCTGTAACGTGTAGAGGCTCTGAAATGGGAGTCTGCGGCTTGAGTTATTGACTTTTAATTTGCCTTCTCATGACCACCAGCCGCCACTGCATATCTCCATATCATGTCTTACCTCATCAAAAGCTTTTATAACTGGATCTGACAAAAGAGCTTGCAAAGGTTCCGTACACGGTTCCGTATTAACACATTCTACAATATCCAAAGTGAGATGACGCCCGACTAGTCGACAAAGGAAAGGTTTTACTTTGTCTCCATTTTTTCTTTTTTTTACGAATCTTCCTGAATCTAGTGGATATGTGGCGGATGTGCATTACCTCGATGAGCGTTTATTAATTTATTTGCATAGCAGTGTGCTATGCAAGGCCTTATGCAAGTTCTAGGTTTTGTATGCGAACACACAGCAACGTGACGAACAAACAAACAAATTCTTTCAATTAATGAATTGAATGAAAGAATAAATACATAAATACATGAAAGAAAGGAGAAAAAAAAAAACTGTTCACCGGTGCATTTTCCCACGTTTGATCCGAATCTTTTGCCCAAAAAAAAACGCAGCAGGGTAAAACGGCGGCAGTGCGGGTGGTATAAATGCGCCATCGACTTGTCGATATTAATGTCACGGTTAGCTTCTCGTCAAAGAGCGATGGGGGCGATATAGTCGGCTGTGATTGAAACAAGCACAAACATTTGGACAAAGAGAATGACATCCATAATTCATTACTCCAGCCATGACTGCGAAGTGCGATCCCAACAAACGACTGCAGTCACGGCGAGCCGATGCGGTAATGAAAGTGATGAATTATTGATTGTGTTCATTATTCATAATGAACACAGACTCCAATACATAAATCCATTCTTTTTTTTCTTTCTTTTTTCCCTCTGCAGCTGACGGCTGTGGTGTGGCTTCCCAAAGAGGGCTCAGATTTCGATAGATTTGGCGGACCCCGCCGCCAACAACGGAAACGGCCTACAGGGGGAGCACACGCACAACGCAAAGACATTGAATGGCTGTTTCTAGTAAAGTGCCAGCTTAAAAAAGTATCAAATATGGGCTTTTTTTTTTTTTTCTCTAAACAAAGTAATCGTAGGGATTACCACTTTAATACCAGATTCAAGATTCAAGAGGTTTATTCGTCACATACAAATACAGGTCATACGTTCATGCTGTATATGCAGTGAAATGCCATTGCAACGCACCTGGAGATTACGCACAATAAGTTCTAAACGGAACAAGAAACCGAACGGCAAAACCATTGATTTCTATCTGAATTCTGGGTTTGTGAAGCCCTTTGAGACGGTTCTGTGGTTATGGACTATTGACTTGACTTTCTGAATGCGGCACTACTTTCCTCTAGTCAAAGCCATGTCCTTTCCACACAGCTTGAAATGGCATTTCATATTGTTGCTGTCATAAGCTCTTTGTCATTGCTGAACTCTGTGATATCCCCCCCACTGGTTTTGTTCCACAATGCAAGTGAAGTATTAGCCTCGGTAAAAGCCCCAAACATGTCTGGAAAGAGTGTAGTGTGCCAACAGGCAAAGAGCCGTAAGATAAGCAACACACCCTGACTCTGTAATAACCACCGAGCGGCGCTACGCTGAAAACTCTGTTTGCAAGCGTGGTTTTGGGAATTGCGAACATCAACTGCTTTGATTAAATAAACGAGCAGAGCCAATAGAGATTGGAATTAATTGTTTTTATGTTAAATAAGCCGTGGCCTGGGCAGCAGTAGCAACTGGAGTCTACACAGATCGACTTCAGACCGCTAAACAATATTCAGAACGTTGGACTATTTGGAGTTTTTTTTTCCATTTGGAGTTTTCTTTTATACATAAAAGAAAAACTCCGCTATAAAATATTTTTTTATACACGGGGTCAAGGAACTGAATATTCTGAATACACGGGGTCGAGTTTTTATACATAAAAGAAAAGACAGAAAAAAAATAGAAATAATACTCCAAATAGTCCAATGTTTGGAATATTTTTTTAGCGCTCTGAAGTATATCTATATCTATATATATACATATATACAGTATATATATGTAAGTATATCAATATATATACATATGTTTTTATGTATTTATTAATTTATTATTCTCAAAATAATAATTATGAATGAATATAATTACATCAAAATACTCCGCCAACATAAAGTGATAATAATAATAATAATAATAATAATAATAATAATAATAATAATAATAATAATAATAATAAAGGTAGCTGCAGACAGCACTACACGGGGTCCAGTTTAGTCGTGCGTTTAACAGTTACCCGGGTTCTCTGGTTTGCGTGAACACAGCATGGGCACCGTCTTTCGTCTCCGGGCTGCTCCTCTCGGGGGCAACCACCATGCGGTCCTCACGGCGCAAACCTCCTATCTCTAAAACAACCGTCCACGTTTGCCTGTCAACCAGAACATCTCGTTTTTAGAACTCACCCTGTCGTCTGTGGAAATAGAGCTGCACTCTCAGTGGCACGTGGCTGTTTGGTGCTGTGTCGGGCATGTGATTCACTTGTTGAGCTTTTTTTCTTGGATTACATTTTCAGTCAGTCACGTTTCCATGAAAAACAAAAACATCGCGGTATTTCTGCGGGTAATGACCATTGCACGGCTTCTATTTTGCCTACGCCTCGCCGGATCCTGAACACATCACTGAGTTGCACATTTCAGTGTTTCCGAGGGACTTTTTCTTTCATTTCGAAGAGTAATGTGGGCCACAGATTTAAAATATCAATCCGACAGATCTACTGGCATCTACCGGGTAAGAAGCTATATAAATATACACGTAAATTGATAGTTTGGTAACGTCAAACCACTACAGAGTGACCGAGTCCACGCCGCACACTGGACACGGTCCAATTGGACATTCCCAATCGGAATCTGTACATTTATAGCAAATAATATGATGACGTCATGAAGCGTCTTACTGTTAATCTCATCTCCTTCATTTTAGAACGAGACGTGTGACGTGTCAGTTAACCAAGAGCAGCAGAATATTTTGGGTCAAATTTGTTTTGTTCCCCCCCCCCCCGCTAATATCTGCTCCGTATGTGGATCGATTTGGATGAAACTTCAACCACGAGGTCTTTGGGACGGCGCGGTTCAAACAAGACGCCACCGTGTTCGTGTGTATATGCAGAAGTTGGGGTTCCAGATAGTTTTTAGGCTTCAAAATTCAGAGATTTTTTTCCTGAGCAATAACAAAAGGAGCCACGCACCCAATAATAATAATAATAATAATAATAATAATAATAATATAAACATTATTTGCATCGCCCAATTCATACAGGAGATGTCTCAAAGTGCCTCACAAAAAGCAAAAAAAAAAAATAAGCAAAATAGAATAAAGAAAAATTCTAAATGCAGGAAAATACAACATTTTAAACACAGTAGTATCTTTAAAAAAAAAAAAAAAATCTATTTCAGACTGATATGCTGAATGAAAATCACTGTCACTATCTTCAGCATTTGCAATGTTACATTAATTTATGGGTGCTGGGCCTCTACCTGGTTGTTAGGGGCAACGCTAACACAAGGACCACTTACATGTGTCCTCTCTGATAAAAAAAAACAAAAAAAACCAAAACGACCTGTCTGAGCTGGAGAGGGTCGCCAAACATGTGGGGGACACGCGCCATCTACTGGAACAACACGGGACTGCTCCACATCAGCATTTTTATTTATATATATTTTATTATTAATTGTATTATTTTCACCCTTCTCTGTGCATCGTATCTCAACAAATGTTTTTTTTCTTACAATTTTTTCTTTACTTTGTTTTTTGTTTATATATATATTTTTTCCTTATTTGTCTTTATTTACTCCTCCTCTTTCAAATTTAAATGACATTTTCTTGATTGAGATAAACATTACGTTCTCCTTTTGTAATAAAATAACAATAATAAAAATAATGTTTTGTGAACATGGAGAATCAATAAACAAACTATTAACACTCCATCAATACAACTATAATCAATACACAAAAAGCTTCTGACGTCATGGCGCGTACCAAAACCTCAGGATTTTTGTGGGATATTCAGTGGTGCCTAGATGTGGTATCTAGAGGACGGGAAAACAAAACAAGATGAGGAAAAATTCATGATCAATACACAATCTTTCACAAACGGGAAACAATGAGGGATGTAGAAAGAACTGTAGGACAATAAAACCCCAGACTAACTGTATGCAAGTGTGAGGCGTTCCTGGCTGGGGATCAGGGAGAAGGTTGCATATGTCAAGAGAGAGCTGAAGACCTTAGGGCTTATGTGGCAAGGGACACATGCATAGTTAGCTCAAACTTTCTTATGTCAATGAATGAATGGCTAGTCTCCCTCGTCCCATGTCTGTAAAGCCTTTCCCTTTGCTGTCGGAAATGGTTACTCAGGGTGAACATCCATCCATATCCATCTCAGACCGCCAGGAGCCTTGGGGTCATCCTGGACAACCTACTCTCCTGCTCCGCCCACCTCGCCGCGACAACTCTCTCCCGTAGGTTTTCTGAAGAATACGGCCGTACCTCGCGAGGGACACGGCCCCGGGTCCTGTTTCCTACTTGCGCTGATCTGTCTACCCCATGAGCATCTTCTTTCCCTTCACTGTCTAACGTACTTTCATTCACTACCGTTGTTGATTGGAAAGTGATGATAACCAGTTGGATAGCCTTGGATATGGTACTTATCCTCTGCATAGAATTTATGTGTATATACACAGTATATATATATACTGTATATAGAGACACACTGATATCACCGACAGTGAATAACATCGCTCATCTTGTTCCAGTGGCACCTGTCAAGGGGTGGGATACATGAGGCGGCAAGTGAACAGTCAGTTCTTGAAGTTGATGTGTTGGAAGCAGGTAAAATGGACAAGCCTAAGGTTCTGAGCGACTTTGACAAGGGCCAAATTGGGATGGCTAGACCACTGGGTCAGAGCACCTCCAAAAAGACAGGTCTTGTAGGGTGTTCCCGGTATGCAGTGGTTAGTACCTACCGAAAGTGGTCCAAGGAAGGACAACCGGTGAACATGCAACAGTGTCATGGGCGCCCATGGGCTCATTGATGTGCGTGGGGAGACCAGTCTCGCCCGTCTGGTCTGATCCCACAGAAGAGCTACTGTAGAACAAATTGCTGAAATAGTTAATGCTGCTATGCTAGAAAGGTGTCAGAACACACAATGCATCACAGCTTGCTGCGTATGGGGCTGCGTAGCTGCAGACCGGTCAGAGTCTGCAGCTACGCAGAGTCACAGCATGGAGTGCCCATGCTGACCCTCTGTCCACGGCCAAAAGCGCCTGTCTGTCAGGTTCGAGTTCCTTCCCCGTCCCCTCTGCCACTCCTCCCACCTGCTCTGTCCGACACACCTTACGTCCCTCATCCCATCAAGCCTGCGGTGCTCATTTCCCAGCTTCCCATCAACTCATCGCCAGATCTACAGTTGGTCGAACCCAGTTGGCAACGTTCCAACCTTACCCTTTCTTCCAAGTCCACGCAGTTCCCGTCCTGCCTCGTCACGCCTGGTTCCCTGTCCTCGGGTCTGGAACTTGGATTCTTCTTTCTGCTGTCTCCGTGTCGGACATTTGAGTCCCCCTAGCCCTGATTAAAACAGGTTTATTTTACTTGAAAAAAAATAAATAAATAAATAAAAAAATGTTTAAAAAAATGTCCATTTTGATGTTGGCTGTCTCTGCACGGTTGCAAATTGTAAACATAAGTTTCACAGCGGCTTACAAGGCACAGTCCATACAATTTTGATTTGGTCTCATCGCTTATCTACATAGGTTCGATATTAAAAATTTTACGTTTTGCACATTATTTGCATATATATATATATATATATATATATATATATATATATAATTATTATATATTTTTTTACCCTACACCGTTATTATTTAATTTGTATTTGTGCTGCTACAAAATCCTTATTTCCCACCGCAAACAAATGCTTGTCATTCTTTATCCGTTTCCATCCGAAATATGCAGGGGAGGAAAAAGGAGAGCATTCCAACAATCTTAGAGCCAAAATCCAAATGTCCAGGCCTTATCTAATACAGCTTCAATTATCAAGGGAAAAAGGGAAGAAGGCTCAACGTTTAATTCCATTAAAAAGTGTGTACTTCACAATTACTACCATAGTTCCTCATCAATCAGCTGCATCAGCAGTTTCCGCTGTGTATTTATTCATTTTGGCAAAAGTCTAAATCATATTTTCATTATTTCAGTGGCTGAAACTGTTTTTATTTCTCAACGGGTCGACATCCATTGATAATGCGTGAGGAATCTCTAAAGGAAATGTAGTGGATTTTAATGACCGACACGGAACCTTGTGGCCCCACAACGATGCAGAGTGAATATGACAATGAAAACAAAAGGGACTTTGGGGCTGATGAGGACTAATGAGGACCAGCCAAACATTTAAACCAGTGGAATTCCCTCACAGTGGGGGGCGGTAGAATTGCAAGGGAGTGCTAGAAAATGAAAGATAATATAAAAATCGAATAATAAAATAAAGTTGGCCTTTAATATATATATATATATAGAATAACATTTCATGAAACATGTTTATTTAAAGTTCCTAAAGCTAATAGGATAATCGTTTATGTTTAAAATAACACAATTTGTTGATATTTTAATTTATTTCCATTACTTGTTTTTGTTGTTTTTATTGTTTTTTTTCATTAGTTGTGCACCTTTCTGCCCTGCTAGCCTGTGTGAATAGGCAACAAAAGCAACAAGTGCATGTGACTGCTCCACCTGGTTTAATGTATTAGTTTACATGTGACACACATGTTTTTTTTGTACTTTTTGGAAGGCAGGGCCTCGACCGGAAATGTTTTGAGTACCACTGATTTACAGCAACGGCTTGATGTTGACGCCGCCCTGGTGTTGTGCAAGTCTGCGGCTAGGAATGTGCGGTCGACTGGGACCCGGGGTAAACATCCTCTGTGGGGTCTTTACGCAGAGACCCCCGCAGGGCGTGCAGCTGACTTCACAAGAAGCCTGGGGAGGTACTCCCCCCTAGTGGCCTGTCAAGCTGTGCAAACCAATACAACCACACACACATAGAAACACACATGCACGAAAACACAAGCCGGGAAGACTGCTGGCTTTGTTCCACGTTCAATCGGGATGGGAGGTGGTCACCGTGGTGACCACTGCTTAGTAAGAGCCAAAGGGGAGGAAACAATTTTAAACATTGTTTTGCAAGATCCTTTTTTGCTGGTGTGCTCCCAACTTCTATCCCAGGGACGACAGTAAGTACAAGAAAAGTACTTATTTTACGGTTGTTTCGTTGTTGAGATTCTTAAAATAAGGCACAGTATCAAAATAGTTTTGTTGCCACTCATGTTCAAAGACCAAATGTGAGCTGTCAGCTCTAAGTGTGACTGAAAATCTGTCTAGAACTGTTTGATTGAGAGTAGTCAGAGCAGAACCTCATGGCAATAAGTTCATAAAATGGATGGATTTCTACCAACAGCGCAAAGCTGCTTAAAAAAAATAAAAAAAAAATGAAAAAAGTAGATAACTTAAACACTCAAAAGCCAGAAGTGTTAAAAGCAAGGGACTCTGGAACGGGTGGTAACTCACATGAGAGGTCCTGACCTGGGCTCAGGGCTGGAAACAATGCAGTCACCAGAGAACAAGGGAGCTTTTCATTCCCAGGCAAAACACCTGATTTCATTCGACATGTTTGTAATTATGTAATTGAAAACACATGTTTTCCTTCTTGCGCAAAAATATCTTTATATTTCGTAACCGTGTATTTTTAGATGTTGCATATTACACAGTGACGTTCCCTACTCCTCCCAAGTGTACTATCATCACCGTCACTGAGCTGGGAAAGGTTAACTGAGGGGATCCAGCCATACTGTTCAGGGAAAATTCTCTTATCTTTTTAATCTGTAACTATTTGAAACAGAAGAACAGCTGAACCTGTGAACATGGTTTACATCTTGTTTGTTGTATGTTTATTTACTATATAAGCGCAGGTTCTGATTCTGAATGTCCATTTGGACCATGTCCAGTGTGCAGTGCAGACTCTGTCACTCTGTAGTGGTTCGATATTAAAAAACTATACATTTAGGTGTATATTTATGTACTTTCTCACTGCCCACAGACACCTGGTAGCTGTCTGTGGATCTGTTCAGCTGATATTTTATCTCTGTGGTCCCCATTACTCTGCCGGATTAATGAAAAATAGTCCACAAAAATTTGTAACCAGGTCGAGTCCAGTCCATTCCAATGTACAAATGATTGATGCGTTCAAGATCCAATGAGCGGTCGGAAAAATAGAAGCCATCACTGGTTATTACTCACAGAAATACCACAAAATTTCTTGTATTTCATGGAAACAAAACTTATTAAAAATGTAATTCAAATGTAATTCAAAAAAATTCACAACTAAAATGACGTAACTTCGACTACTAACGTAAATCTTCGGAAATACATAAACCTACGTAAATACGCCATAACTACGTTATCGTCACCTACCGTCACTGAGACTGCACATGTACTTACATACAACAAGGTAAGTTATAATAAACGGTTGCTTTGAAGAAACTTTAAAAGAAACAGCTAAACTTCGCTAACTTAAATGAAAAGGAAAACCGCGTTTAGTATTGACAAGTTCTTCTATAATAATTCTAATGCCAAATAAATGTTAAAGTTCTATAAATGTTGTTCCCACTACAATAGACAAGTATTCTATTAAACCATATTTTCCAATTGTAGATTCTTAACAGAATAAATACAATGAAGTACTGATTAAAACTAGCATTTATTTATTACGTTTATGAAATAACATATATTTAATATTATTGTTATGTAGAGTAATTAAAAAGTTTGTTTTTGTTATTGTTCCAGATAGCGAAAAATAGTCGAAAGGAGTATTTGAGAATAAATAACAAGTGGTATAAGGATGTAGAATTTAACAATGAATGGAATAATCCTCTTTCCAAAATTGAAGAAGATCTAAAAACAACACAAACAACAATAATGAATCTATGTGCATTGATAATATATGAAAATACAAATTGAAGTCAGAAAATGAAAATATTGATGAAAAATTAACCGATAAACAACAACATGGAATGTTTATGAACATGTTTACAACCGGTTGAAGTTGTACAGAAAGTATTAGAGCAGCGCTTTGAGGATATTTTGTCTGTAGCACCAGCAGAAGGGAACAACCCTGTATGATGAAACCAATGAAGCAAAATGTTTCCCAGTTCTATAACCAAACATCAACGGGAACGTTTCATACCTGTCGTCCAAGTTTCATTCACACCGACCTACATTTGTATCAAGAAATATTTATAAAACTTTACAAACTCACCGAAAATTGAACAACATTGCCGTTACATTGAGAACACTGTCACTTTGTGACATCATGAACCTATGCCATATAAATCCAAGTTTGTCTCTGAGTGGTCGTAAAAATTGAAAAATTGTAGCTCGTGCTACATTGCACAGAATCTGGAGAACTGTAATACATATCTGACACGACTAAACTTGACCCTGTGTACTGCTGCCTGCAGCTATATTTACATTAATGCATTTGACATACTCAAATACACATACCCAAAAATGGGCAAGTGTAAGGATCTGAGCGACTTTGACAAGGACACAATTGTGATGGCTAGACGACTGGGTCAGAGCATCTACAAAACAACAGGTCTTGTGGGGTGGTATGCAGTGGTCAGTACCTACCAAAAGTGGTCTGAGAAAGGACAACCAGTGAACCGGCGGTGCCCATGGGCTCATAGATGCGAGTGGGGAGCATAGCCTGTCTGGTCCAATCCCACAGAAGGGCTACTGCAGCAAAGATTACTGAAAAAGTTAATGCTGCTATGATAGAAAGGTGTCAGAACACAGTGCATCACAGCTTGCTGTGTATGGGAATGGGTAATCGCAGACAGGTCAGAGTGCCCATGCTAACCCCAGTCCACCGCCGAAAGCGCCTACAATGGGCATGGGTGCATCAGTGCTGGATCCTGGAGCAATGATAGAAGGTGGCCTGGTCTGATGAATCCCGTTTTCTTCTACATCATGTGGGTGGCTGGGTTGAGGGTCGGATCCGATCGAGCGTCCGTGGAATGTACTGGACCAAGACCATGGAGGCCCCACCTCGCAACTTACAGGACTTGAAGGATCTACTGCTAACCTTTTGGTGCCGGATACCACAGGACACCTTCAGAGGTCTTGTGGAGTGACAAGACAGCGCTGACCTCGACGGGTCAGAGCTGTGGCGGCACAAGTGGGACCTACACAATATTCGTGATGGTTTTAATGTTGTGGATGGTCACAATGTACAGGTTGTGGCTCTAGGGGGAGGCATTCACATTGTGCGATGTGCATGGTGTAGACTCCATCAGTCTGTAGTGGTTGCGTCGGGCAGAACCTACGCTGGGTCCAGACGACCTGACACAACAGCCAGCTTTACATTTGATATTTTAACTCTTTTGCCCTTTTTGTAAATAAAATCATTCTGTTTGTGTCTAAGCCGGTGCCGTGTGTTATTTTGCGGCATTCCAGCCCGTCGTAACAAGGGTTGACTACCGAAATATGGCACCGTTTCCTATACGATCAGTATCTACCGGACTGAATTGCAACGCAGTTTGTGGTGCCTCATTTAGGTGCCACAAATGCTTGAGCTGTCAATTGAAATATTTGCCCTCTGAAGCATCAGAAATCCCTCCCAAAAAAATCATTTTATTTGCATGCGACATGCATAGTAAGCTGGTGGAATTTAAATGTTGACGTTCCTTACTCAGCCCCCAGTCAGTTTGAGCATAAATTTTGTCTGTGTCCTCACACATGGAGTTCGCTTGCAGCTCCAGAGCAACCGGCCTGAATCGTGTCCATTGTATTGTAGTCCCAAAGATTTAAAACATTGATGAAATGTTTCTGAATGAACATGAATGGAACTGTGTTGTTGGGAACTTCTACACGTAGTGATTTCCTTCCACAGAGACACCGTGAGGCCGGACTCTGTGGATTACTGTGCTGTCTGTGACCGATTCTAGTTTTCAGGTTTTTGTAAAACGCAGCACAAGTTACAGTTTTCCAAGTTTCCTTTAAACACAGCATCGGCTGAAGTTGTCTGTCTACTTGTCACAAGTGGCTGAACGCAGCTGTGGTTATCATGTTCCAGACACTTTTAGATGAGATGAAAAAATAACAAATCCCAGAAAAAACAATAAGGTTCCTGTGCTATGGCCTAGACCCCTAATAATAATAATAAAAATACTGATAATATAACTCATATTAATAATATCACTTATATATAATAATGCCCTGAATCATGGTACTGCATCTACAATCAGCCAGTAAAAACCCAATACAAAATAATAAAACCTACCATATTCATCAGAACCAGGGCAAATCCAAAGAACTGTTATGACGACACAACAATACAGGGTGAGGGTCTGTAGCAAGTTTAGCCTCAACTTGGAGGAAAAGGGGAAAAAAAATCAATTAAGTTCTGCTGGGTGCAGCCGTCTGTTGTTCTAGTGTGTGGCATAAAATCAGCACGATGCAACTGTCTTGATGATTTTGCTGACATTGTATTTGAAAAGAGTTCAATATTCCTTCAGAGCCTGCTCCATCAATTGGTCATATCAACCTTGTTCCTTTAAACTACAATGAATACCCCAGAGAGTGAAATGCAGGGGGCAAAGACGAAGACAAAGAAGGAGCAGGGGGAGGAGAAAGAAGTAGTGCACCTCAAGAGGACCATAGGCATGCTGCCTGCCACCTCCTTCATCATCGGCACCGTGGTGGGCAGCGGGATCTTCATCGCCCCCAAGGGGGTCCTGATGTACAGCGGCAGCGTGGGCCTCTCCCTGCTTGTGTGGACGCTATGCGGGGTCCTCTCCTTGTTTGGTAAGACCCCCGTTCTGTTTTGAGGGTTTTTCATCCGTTGCTTTTTCATGAATGTAACATTTGATTCAATAGTCCATATGCTGGACACCTCACCGAGTTATAGATGAAAGAAAGTGTTGATTTTCTTTAAACCAACCAACGTTTCAGCTTTATTATGACTAATCTAAGGCTCATGTTTGTCCATATTTTGAGTTTGTTTCGTTTTTCTTTTGGTAGGTTAGGGTTAGAGCAGCTCCTTCAGAACCTTTGATTTGTCTCATTTTTGCTCTGCCCACCCCACAGAGGGTTCAAGCAGCTACAAGCCTCTCTTGACATACTGTAACAACAATTCTGAAATGCCTGAGGCTTTTCGTCAACATTGTCAATTACGTGAATACAACTTAAAATGCTAGTATATTGTATCTGTCTTGTAGCCTGTGCATTGCCTTGTTGGCAGTATGTAAAAACTAGTATCTATGGAATACATTGGTGCCTGTGCATATACACATGCACATAAACCTGTTTTTTTTTCTCACTCCCACACCGGGTTAACCCACACCATTCACCCTTCACGGACCTCGTCTCCTGTCAGGGGCGCTGTGCTATGCTGAACTGGGCACAACTTTCACAAAGTCCGGGGGCCACTACACGTATCTGTTGGAGACCTTTGGCCCTCTGCCCGCCTTCTTACGACTCTGGTCCGAGTTCTTATTCATGAGGTTGGGTTTACTGTCATTTTCCTTTTGAAATTGTAATTTTAGTATTTGTTTTAAAGGGAATCCGAAATTTGATCGTTTATTTACATGGCACTTTCTCAGAAACAGCCATTATTGGTCCTCTCCCATTGTTCAATTGATTCCATTGGTTTCCCAGGCCAGCGGTGGCGTCCTATGTGTCCCTGGCCTTCGGTCGCTATGTGGTCGAGCCATTCTTCACACCCTGCGCTGCTCCCCCGGTGCTCATCAAACTGGTCAGCATCCTCGGAGTGAGTGAGTGGCCTTAAATTCCGACTGGTTCCTCTCATCCGACATGTCACGCCAATGTGCATTCCCTTGAATTGCACCGTTTACATAAGCGTGAAGACACTTTTTGTTTTTCCATTGTGTCTTCTTCAGCCTTTGTGGTGGCGATCAACTGCTGGAGTGTGACCATGGCCTCTCGAACTCAGATCACCTTGACCTTCATTAAAACATTCGCCCTGGTCCTCATCATTGTCCCTGGGGCCATGGCACTGGCTCGAGGTGCAGGAAGATGTTTATGAGAAATGAATTAAATTCTTTTAATGTCACAGATCTGCCATCAGTGCTGTGTGCTGTCTCTTCCCTGCAGGAGAAACTGAGAATTTCCAAAATGGTTTTGAGGTTGATGCAGCAAAACTGGATATGTTGCCGCTGGCCTTCTATAATGGTTTATACGCCTATGGTGGTTGGTGAGTAGTCCAAATGGTTTCAAATTAGTTTCTTTTTGTCCAGTCTTTATAAGTGATGTGTTTTCCAAATATTTATTAATTTTTTCAGGTTTTATCTTAATTGTGTCACAGAGGAAGTCATCAACCCAAATAGGTATTTCAAATCTTACACAATACCTCAATGCAGTGTGCTACTTGAAGCGATCTTAATTGACATGTGTTACATCTATAGACATGTGCTTGTGGTTTTAGGAACATCCCACTGGCAATCAGCCTCTCCATGGTGACGGTGACGGTGCTCTATGTGATGGTTAACGTGGCCTACTACAGTGTGATGACTCCCGCTGAGCTGCTGGTGTCCGATGCTGTGGCTGTGGTCAGTGCCAATCATTAACCAGCATCCAATCAAGAGGCAATATCTGGAAAATGGTTTCACCCTTTTGTCCAATTATAGTTCCTGTCATATATTGTTCCCGTTTCTGTTCCAGACATTTGCGAACAAAACACTCCAGGCCATGTCATCTGTGATTCCTGTTCTAGTGGCTATGTCCTGTTTGGGGGCACTGAATGGAGGCTTCTTCAGTGTACCCAGGTAACCTAGCCTTGGAGGTGATTCTAAAGGTCCCATTTAATTAATGTTTTTCAAATTGCTTCATCATATGAGTTGTCTGCAAAGATCGTCGAGACCTGGGAACCTCCCGCACTGCAAACAGACAGAGGGTCTTGGCAATAGCCCCCAATGACTCTATTTGCAGAAATATTAGGCAAAGGCAGCTCTGATGGATGGTAGTGTAGTGTGAGGATGGTGTGGTGAACAGCCACACTTGACCTGGATCTTGGCGATTGGGATCAGAGTGCAACAGGTTAAAGCCCCTATTCCCACACACACTCAGGATAGGAGCCCGTGTCATAACATCTTTTATCTGCTCCTGGGCTGATTCCGGCTAGCCGACTCTCTACAATAAACTGGTCTTTACATCCCCCCATTGTCTGTGTCTCTGTGCCAGAGGGCCCTAAAACACCACTTGGGTGGTATGTGGTGGCGAAACAGACACAGGCAGTTTGAGAAATTCATCAGGACAAACTTCAAAATGTCATCCCAGTGCACTGTGCTCTAAAGGGCCAATGAGGTCCATCACCACTCTTTCAAACAGGGTAGGTGGCCAATAGAAATGGGCCATTACACCCTGTAGTGTTTTGTCATACCCTCGGTAATCAGCCATAGGGATGTAATGTAATGCACTGCGTGGAAAGCCATTTGGGCACCAACAAGGTTGTATCTCAATCAGGTAACGGCGACTCATTGCCATCACTTGGTCTGGGCATACAACAAAATACAGAAGAAAGAAAGACAGTATCACACTTTCAAAAACTTTTCATCCAAGTACTGCTCACACTTTATTTAGCATTTAGCAAGGACGGCTGATCACAGGGGATCAAACATTTTGGGATTCAAGCCCACACTATTGGAACCGAGACGTAAGACTTAATAATTATATTAACCCAACCTGAGAAGTGTCCCATAGTCTGGGGCTGATCACAAGAGTTTCTGAACATCTCCTCGTCATGGAGATTGGAGTCTGCTGACGATAACAGACTAACAATAACAGTCTCTTATGATTCTCTTAAGATCTTGAAAACTCGCCAAGGATCAAAAATCCTTCCTAAAGTCCTTTGGTGTCTACGAGGCATTGCTACCCATGACCCCTCAAAGACCTAGGCAATCAACACCCACAAATAGCTTGGAACGAACAGCCGACTTAAATGTATGTTTTGTGTCCACACTGAGCATCGTTCTACCGGTTCTACTGGTTCCACTGGTGTAGAAGTGATTATTTGCATGTGTGCCCTTAATCAACCAAACAAACTACAAATATCACGACAATTAATTAACCATCTATGCTCCAGGATGCTGTTTGTGGGGGCCAGAGAGGGACACTGGCCAGCACTCTTCTCCATGATCCACATCCGCAGACATACCCCACTGCCTGCCGTGCTCCTACTGGTGCTGAATGTTTTGGATGCATTTCACACATCAATGAATGAAAAGCATGTGTCAGTGCATTTTCAAAGATCAGTAATGGACGTATTGCCCTCTATGCCAGTACCATCAATGCCCCAGAATTGAGATGTGTTGATTTGTTATTACTGCTGTGCTGTCTGTTTTTTTAGTATCCGTTGGTGGTGATAATGATTTCCACCGGGGAGATCTCCAAGCTTATCAGCTTTGTCTCCTTCCCTCGCTGGTTCTTTATTGCCTTGGCAACTCTGGGGATGCTCATCCACCGCTACCGCTACCCTCTTCACCCCAGGCCTTTCAAGGTAATCGGATTCACCACATGTTTGTTAGATTTTTCAGCTTTGAGCTCTGCCTTCTGACCCTGAATCGGTACCGATTTAATTGATTCCTCCTCACTGTTGTTCTTTTTGCTCAAAGGTGCCTCTGGTCATCGCTGTCACCTTCACCATCGTGTGCTTCTTCATCGTGGGGCTGTCTCTGTACTCTGATCCCTGGAACACAGGGCTCAGCTGTGTCCTGACGCTGACAGGCATTCCAGTCTACTACGTGACCATCCACCGGTTCCGCCTGCCCACCCGGTGGAGACGTGTCTACAGTAAGTCAAGCAAAATCTTGCCATTAGGGGGCACCATCACATTTCACACTTATTTCACAAATACACGCCACAGTAAGATGGAAATGCATTGTCCGTTTTGATAAAATAACCCTCACACTCCCCTACCTCCTCAGATTACTGCAGTAAGCAGCTCCAGATCTTTTTTGAGGTCATTCAGCAGGAGGTCCAGACGTACTGAAGACAATACTGACTGGCTGGATGCTTCGAAAAACTCAAACACACAACTGTTTGTCCCAGTGCGTGAGACATTGATGTTTCTTCCCCATAAGAGACAATACTTTAAGTTCCCGTTATTTTCAAATAACAAATACAGTAATGGGTGAATGTATTGGCACCCATTTCTTCCATGAAATTGTTGAAATTAAAACTTTTTTTATCCATACAGTATGTATTTCTCTAAAATACAATATTCTTTCTGATTCCATGCAGAAATCTTGGCCGGTACAATATTATAGGCACTTCTTTTGAAGTTGTGGAAAATAATTGGATTGGGAGCAGGGGATTCTAATTTGATTATTAATTAAATGTCTAATCATCCGATTACCTTAAATGGAGAAATGCACTTATTCTGCTGTTTTGTGTCACTTTAAGAAAATAAAGAAAAGCAGAGAATAGAGGTCAGAGAGAAGACATATGGCAAAACATGGACAAATCTCAAAGCCACAAGTCCATCTGATCCTCATTTTATTTTTATATTTTAACCTGTGCTGTCAGCATGCTGGGCAAACAACACAGAGTTTTTTTTATGCCATTGCACCTTGGACAGAATTAGTCTGCAAGTGGAGTTCAACTTCTCCACCTGCAATGCCACTCTTTATTCATTCTTTAATCATCAAAAACTGCTGCAACAACTCTGTCCTGTGGATGACCTGTGCGATGACAAGTGCACAGCTTTTTGTTACGCAGAACCGCCACCAAGCCCTCTCTTTGGAGAACGATCTTGTTGGTCTATAAACAACTACTCCATCACATCACTACTCCAAGAGTGGGAGAATCACCAAGAGTGAGACAAAAAAACATAGAACCAAACAACAACATGTACATGGAAAACTAACAGTAAACATAGAAATGTCGGATGACGTGTGTGCGTGTGTGTGTGTGTGTGCGTGCGTTCGTGTGTGCGTGTATGCGTGCGTGCGTGTGTGTGTCCACCTTGATATATGGGTCTCAATGACCATCAATGATGTTTTCAAAACCTTACACTACACTGTTATCAAATGGCCTGTAATGAGTGCAGATCTAAATCCTAAAAGACCAGTCCATCTAACATCTGGTTCTTATGACCCTTGGTGTAGGGACCTCATTGAGGGTCATAAGAAGCGTTTGATTGCAGTCATGTCCTCCAAAGGCTGTGCTACCAAATACTAAATGTAGATTTTTTTAAATGTGTTCAATGCCCTTTCTGTTGATTTAAAAAAAGATATGTTGAGTTTGGAAGAGAGAAAAAAACATCAACATTTTCAGCCACGTCTGTAAAAAGATGACAGGAGAACATACTGTATATATGCATATATATATATATATATATATGCTGTTTCCCTTAACAGCAAAAACATGACTTGTGGAACAGGTGACGATGCTGTGAACTTCTTTTGATAAATCCCTCTTGATTTGTTGAGCAAATCATTTGTTGATTGAAATATCACTTCCTGGTGTGATTACACTGATCGCAGGACAAAAAAAAAAGTACCGTAATCACAGCTGAATAAAAGCCCTTATAAAACATCTGGTGACGGGATGGGTGTTAACTGTAATAAATGCCTAGGCTCCTGTACAACCTAAGCTGCTTTCACACATGAACTGCAATCCTGATATTATCCGGACATAACCCCGGGAGCTGTATGTGTGAATGTAAGGGTCCGAATCGGTTGGACCTGCTGCTCCAGTCGGAAAGCCATCAGTCGACTTCAGTCGTTATTTTCTTTTGTCAGTCAGTGTGCATTACAATAACAGGATTAAACAGATAGGAGCTTACAGAATTCACAGGGATTACATTTCAATAAGGAATTATAAATAAGAGGAATCATGAATTTATTTTTACATGTGTGAATCGAACACAGCACTCTGTGCACCCCGATCGCCGTGCTCGGTTCCTCTAAATAAAACAACTTAAAACACTGTGGGGGTGGGCCAGGAGGAGCAGGCCAGGGCTTGAAGACTCATTAAGATTATTTTTCTGCCCCCAACGCAATAAGAGGGGGTGATCAGGTTTCATCTGCGCCCTCGTCTCCTCACACGGTTGTGAGAACCAGCCAGAGCAGGGTTCAGCAACCTGCGGCTCCAGAGCCGCATGGGGCTATTTAGCCCCTTTCCAATGGCTCCCTGTGGCTTTGACAAAAAATGATATGGAAATGAATAACTGCCATCTTTCAACATTTCAGTTTTAAGTTATCATTGTTGTAGGCCAAAAGTGTGTAGCCTTTTCACTGTACAAAAAAATTGTCATAACATTTCAGTCAACTAAAATGTGCATCAGGGGTTTAAGTTTTTCGAGTTCCAGCTTTGATGGAACGCAGCTGCTTCGTAAGCACGCCACAGGAACCTGACGAAGCGGGGTCCGCACGTGTTGAGCAACCAATCACAATCGACTATTTGGCCTCCTACTTACGCACATGCAGACATTTCAGCCAGTGGGAGAGCAGACAGCTGGGAGTGGATACTGGATAGCAGCAGCACAGGCTCTCTGGTAACGCCGTAAGTGGACTGTAGCTCTGACCGAACAGCCATATTTATCCTCATATTTGGAACAATTTTGCCGGCAATACAGTAGCTATGGATTCCAAATCCCAAAAAATTAAAAGTCTCGGATGATAATAGACAGTTTAATTGTGCGTGGACAGATTCATTTGTTTTCACTGCCAACGATGCTAGCTTACCTGTATGCTGGATGTGAGGCGAGAAATTAGCAAACAACAAAAAATACAATGTTGAAAGACATTTCCAGAACAAGCACACAGCATTTGCTGAAAAGTTCCAAGCTGGAGATGAGCGAAAAAGAGCTATTTGGAACTGCTGCGGAAAGCTGAGCAGAGCAATAATATTTTCAAGAAGTGGATCAAAAAAAGTGGATCTTTAAACTCAACTACTGCTGGCTTTGTGGCCGCTCAGGAGATAGTAAGGCTTGGAAAGCTGTTTAGAGACGGAGAATACATGTAGGAATTGTTTATTAAGATATCAGATCATCTATTTTCATCTATTTTCCCACATCATTTGAAAGTGGAGAATCTGAGCTTTCAAACAAGATGTCACTTGTGCAAATCAGGCAAATATTTTTAAAGCTATGACTTGTTAATGCAAACTGTGATTCTGAGATAATCACCTCCAAAGTTTTACCCACACTTGGCTTCATTCAGCCAGCTCGCAGAATGCAAATGGGGTTGGCGGACAAACACAGCCTCATGGCTACTTAACATAATGCTGAATGGGCCAATCAACACACAACTATTTTTGTTTTTAAAAATGCTTTTATTTAACAGTAACAACATACATGTTTTATAAAAGTGGAATTATTGTGGCAAGGTGGTGCAGTGCAGAGGCCTCATTTCACCGGCCACCATCCAAAGCATGTGCGTGTGTGTGTGCATATGTTATAGTGTGGTGTGTTGTGTGATAAATAAAGATTCTTCTTCTTCTAGTTCCTGTCATACATCGTCTCTGCTTCTGTTCCCGACATTTGCCAACAAAGCACTCAATGCCATGTCATCTATGATTCCTGTTTGAGTGGCAATGTCCTGCGCGGGGGCTCTGAATGGAGGCTTCTTTGGTGCATCCAGGCAACCTAGCACTGGAGGTGATTCTAAAGGCCCCGTTGAATTCATGTTTCTCAAAACTCTTTGTCATATTTGTCTGAAGGGTACAGATAGGGCTGCAAAGACCTTGGAGACCTTGGAAACCTGCCACAATGCAAACAGACAAAGGCAAGAACAAATAACCCCCAATGACTCTATTTACAGTGATGTTAGGCAAAGGCAGCTCTGAGGGATAGTGGGTTGGGTAAGCCATCAGGACAAACATATTCATTTAATCGCAGTGCACTATGTTCTAAAGAGCAAATGAGGTAATTCCCAAATGTATCAAGCAGGGCAGGTAGCCAACACTGAGGTGCGGTGAGGTCAATGGCTTGAGAGGCACTGGCTAGTATCAGAGCCAGATTTACACACGTATGAACCATATAAAGGATGGTTCTGCGACCATATGTTTCATATTTCAGATCAGCTTTCTTTACAACACATGCATACAGGTAAGTTAGGTATTCGATTCACGTTTTATAGGCAATTCCAGTTCCACTATTAATACTCATTCAACGTAAATGAAAATATATATTTCCTGGTCTTACCTTTACTTGTGAATGAAGTCCATTTGCCTATCCTTCCGGCAGGGACGGACTGGGACTATAAGATGGCCCTGGACTTTTTTACTCAGACCAGCCAACCCCAACCAGCCTGGCGATACTCAACCACACCGGCCACATCGACTCATATACAAACACACCACCCTAACCCTAACCCTAACCCTTGATACCACCACCTATAAGCATAATGGATGGATACTCTGTATCTCTAATACAGAGCTATTTTAAACGCAAGTAAAAGGTTGGTCGCCAGCAGGCCACAGCAGTGAGGATACCATGATAGATTTAGGCTGTCAGTCTTCCATAAATGTCTATATTTGAAAAGACTGTATAATTTATTATAGTTAAAACGGTTAAGCAATAGCAATTAAACAATAAATAATATTTAAATACGCAAACATACTATAAATAATAGAAAAATGTAACCGCAATTAAATGCTGTACATTCTTTGGCCTGCTGCTAAGCTACAGACCATTGGTCTTTGCCTGGGTATTACAGGTTTATAAACAATAAATTAATATTTCAATTTAAAATTCCCCAGCATGTATGAATTTTTAGTCGTGCTAGCGTATTACTAGTCCATAAATTATAAATAACATTTCCAATTGCACAAAACATTAAGTACTGTACTTATTGGGGTAGTGTCTGTACCCTCACTCCAGAGTGGAGGAAGGAAGAGGGGATGGAGACATGCATGGCATTACTGAGGGGCAAGCTAAATTGAAGAAAAGAGAACATAAAGAATTAACAATGTGTGCCCTTTATCAAACAAACAAACAACAAATATCACTCAAATGAATTAACCATCTATGCTTCAGGATGCTATTTGTGGCGGCCAGGGATGGACACTGGCCAGCACTCTTCTCCATGATCCACATCTGCGGACTCCACACTCCACTGCCTGCCATGCTGCTACTGGTGCTAAATGTTTTGCATGCACTTCACACATCAATTCATGAAAAGCATCTCATATGTCAGTGCATTTTCAAAGATCTGTGTGTGTGTTTGTTTGATTTTTCAGCTTTGACCTGCTCCTTCTTAACCTGAACTGGTACCGTTGTTCTTTTTGGCCAAAGGTGCCTATGATCATCGCCGTCACCTTCACCTTCGTGTGCTTCTTCATCGTGGGGCTGTCTCTTGTACTCTGTTCCCAGGTACACCGGGTTCAGCTGCGTCCTGACGCCGACTGGAATCCCAGTCTACTATGTGACCATCTATCGGTTCCACCTTTCCACCAGGTGTAGATGTGTCTACAGTAAGTCAAGCAAAACCTGGCAATTAAGGGGCACCATCGCATTTCACATTTATTTAACAAATACAAGCCTGAGTAAGATGGAAATGGAAATGTGTTGTCCGTTTTCATAATATAACTCTCACACTGCCCTATCTCCTCAGATTACTGTAGTAGGCAGCTCCAGATTTTTTTTGAGGTCATTCAGCAGGAGCTCCAGACGTACTGAAGACAAGACTGACTAGCTGGATGTTTTGAAACAGTCAAACACACACACTGTTTGTGCCAGTGCATGAAACACTGATGTTTTTTTCACAAATCAGAAACAATACTTCAAGTTTCAGTTCTTTATTCAAATATCAGATACAGTCGTCGATGAAAATAACCGCAGTAATTTCTTCCTTGAAATAGTTGGTAGGGTATTGGAAATGGAATACTCATGAAAGGTCTGAGGATCAGGATCACCCATCCAACAACATTGAATAGAGAAAATAACTCATTCTGCCATTTCAAGTTCAAGTTGAAGTTCAAGAGATTATTTGTCACATAATTACACAGTACATATGGTCATACATACAGTATATGCAGTGAAAAGTCATTTTGTGTCAATTGAAGAAAATAAAGAAAGAGGGTGAGACGGACAATATATGGCCAAGCATGGACACATCTCAAGGCCACAAGTCCATCTGACCTTCAGGTCCACCTTGATGACCATTGATGTCTTCAAAACGAAACGCTGCACTGTCTTCAAGTGGCCGGCAATGAGTTTGGATGTAAATCCAAAACAAACAGTACAGAGGTGTAGACTACCATTACTTGTAGTATGACTAAAATATATTTACAGTATATATATATATATAAATATATATATATATAAATATATATAGGATTCTTCATAGGACTAGTTGTTAAAATCCCTATATTTTCAGCACAACAATTGAGATGGTTGAGAATGTCATCTTGGGTGGGGTGAGTTTTTGCACAGATCACGGGCCACCAATGCGACACATCTTCAGTTGTGTGCCCCGGCTTCATTGGGAGTTTCGGCCATTTATCACAAGACACCCTCTACCGAGGTTGGCCCACCACAGGTTGATCAGACCTGAGTGTGTGTTGCACGGTGGCACCAACATGATTATTTGGCAGCCCATGTTGCGTTCCTCCGTTTCAGCCACAGCCAGTGACTGCTCCACTCGGCTGCAGTGGCAAGTGGCCCAAAGGATTGCCTGCCCTCTGATCCCTACATCCTTCAAGAGCCTTGTGGTGGACTTGGCTACAAAACCTCTGCAGCCCAACTCCACTGGCCGCACCTTCACGTTCCAGCCCCGCCCCTCTGCCTCTGCTGCTAAGTTGGCATACCGCAGCCTCTTCCGTTCGAATGCCTCATCGCTGGCCTCCTCCCATGGGATAGTCAGCTCAATGATAAAGACTTGCTGGCAGGACTTGGACCAGAGGACAAGATCTGTGCGCAGGTTGGTAACTGCAATTTCGGGTGGGAAAGTGAGCCTCTGCCTGAGGTCTACCCGGATTTCCCAATCCCGGGCTGCGTTCAGCTGGCCAGAGTCTGGGAGTGATGGCTTGGTCCGCCGTTTCTCCCCTTCCCGCATGAAGGTTGTTCTTTGTGGGAAGGTAGTCTGGGCATTTAGAGGCATGGCATTGGTGGTTACCGTCTTGTTCTCAATTATGGCAGCCAAGAATTTCAGCACTTGGTTGTGGCGCCAGGTGTATCTTCTTAACGTTAAGCTGGTCTTGCAACCCACCAAGATGTGTTTGAGGGTTGCTGGGGCTGCACACTGGAGACAGGCTGGGTCCTCTCCATACCAGAGATGTAGGTTGGTTGGGGAGGGCAGGACATCATAAGTGGCTATGACGATGAAACGTAGCCTATTCGACTCCATGCCCCACATCTCGCTCCATGTCATTTTCCTCCTCTCCACGCCATCCCACTTCATCCAGCGGCCTTGCTGGGCTTGAGAGACTGCCTTGGCACACCTGGCTGCTTCCTCCTGGTGGTGCACCTCCTCCACAACCATGTGCCAACATTTGGTTGGAGTAGCCTTTTGCCATGTGGGTGTTGTTGTTGCCAAGCCAAGGCCCACTCCGCCATGTTTGACATGCCCCACTACATCCCGGTGCCTGAGGGCCATCTTTGCCACCGCAACTGTTGCCGATGGCTTCCATTTCCTCCCTGTTGTTAGGGTTGGAGCAGCACCTCTGACAAATGGATCCCGGGATTCTGTGAGAGTCATCTCCAGCCTTGATTTGGCACATTTGTACTCCTCCACCAGGCTTGAGATTAGCAGAGAGAGGGTTCCGCTGCCATACAGGCCAATGCTGGTAAGGCATCTCCGCAGTCCAAGCCACTTCCTCACTTGTGCATTTACTAGCCTTTCTAGCCAATTGGCAAGGGATAGAGTGACCTCATAGATGGAAATTGGCCACATGAGACGGGGCAGCAGCCCAAACTGAAAGCACCACAGCTTCAGCTTCCCGGGGAGAGCAGTGTTGTTGATCTGCTTGAGGCCACTGATTGTATCCTGCCTGAGTTGTTCCACCTGCTTCGAGTCTTTGAGTTCTGCGCTATACCAGCGGCTAAGGCTTTTGATAGGCTTCTCCAGAACTGTTGGTATTGGCTCGTTGTTGACATGGAACCTCTCATTGGCAAGTTGGCCTTTGACAATGGAGATACTGCGGGATTTGCTGGGTTTAATCTCCATTCGTGCCCATTTGATGTTTCCCTGGAGTTTATCCAGCAGGCGTTTGGTGCATGCGTTTGTTGTTGTTATTGTTGTTATGTCGTCCATGTACACCCTGATTGGAGGGAGACGCAGCCCCCTCTTCAACCGTTCCCCTCCAACCACCCATCGGGATGCTCGAATAATAAGATCCATTGCCATGGTAAACGCCAGTGGAGAGATGGTGCTGCCCGTCATTATCTCGAGGTGCTGCCAGGCAGTTGTAATGGCCTGTGCTGTAACACAGAACTGGAGATCTTGGACGTAGGCTTTGACCAGCCTTGTGATACTCTCTGGGACTTGGGAGAAGTTTAACGCTGTCCACAAAATCTCATGAGGCACTGACTCTAAGCCATTGGCAAGATCTAAGAAAACCACATGCAGGTCTTTCTTCTCCTTCTTGGCTGTCTGTACCTGGTGCCAGATGACATTTGTGTGTTCCAGGCATCCTGAAAATCCACTTATCCCTGCCTTCTGCACTGAGGTGTCGGCAAAGTTGTTCATCTGCAAGAATACTGAGAGCCTCTGGGCCACAACACTGAAAAATATCTTTCCAGCAACAGAAACAGCAAAAATAACAGCAACAACAACAAATACAACTACAACTGCAGTAGCAGCAAAAGAAGCAGCAACAGTAGCAACAACTAACGCTAGCCGAGTGCTAGCCAAGCGAAAGTCCACGTTCCAAAATCCCCCAAATATTTCAGGTGAGGGTCAAAGCCTGGAAATGGTAAGGATTTCATAGTGCAGACAATGTAAAATCCCTAATCCAAATCAGGTAAAATTGGGAAGAGATTCAACGAAGTAACGCACACACAAAGACGTCACCAGAACTGGAAATTGCAGCTCTCACCAGACACTGAAATTTCAACAGTGGGCACCGTCTCATCTTAATCCAGTTATGGTGCTTTAATTAGCGTCCGTAAATTACAGGTCAAGTTTTCATTCAAACCTCAGGAGGGAGATCCTTTTGACTCTCTCTCACTCTCTGAAAACACACCCTTCTTATGATCCTCTCACTGTAATCTCAAAACAGAAACAACAACACCAAAACCAGCAGCAACAAAGAAACAACAACAGCAACAACAACAACAGCAGCAGCAAAACAAGCAGAAACAACAGAAAAAACAACAGGAACAGCAGCAACAAAAGAAACAGCAGCAACAGCAGCAACAACAGAAACAGCAGCAGAAAATGTCTGCGCAATCATAAGAACAGTCAGTGCAGAATAAACAGAATCACAACATACAGAGCACACACACAAATCTCACAGCATACAGAGCACACACACAAATCTCACAACATAGAGAATACACACACACACACACACACACACACACACACACACACACACACACACAATTCTTCTGCAATGGTCGGTGAGGTTAATCTGCCTGCTACAAGAAAACAGAAACTGAGAATATTCAAGATTCATTTATTTATTCTTCAGAATAAACAGAAAGATACAGTACTGCTCCAAAGCAGTGTTCTGATCAGTCTCATCTTATTTCTGATTAAGAGGGCTTCATACAACAACAGAGGGTGTGGCTTGGGTCAGAAGTAATTTGCAAGTCTGTGTCCCTCAACTGTCTCCCTGGATGCCACACTCAAACAGTGATTTCACAGGAACTTGTAAATGACCTGGCAGACGCGGACTTCAATCCCGTACAATGCACCTCCAGGCTCCCTGTGGCTATTCTTCATCTCCTTACAAGGTAAACAGGGCCAAATGTGATCTGGTTCTTCCATGTTAGAATTGACATTGTAGAGAGAAAGAACATTTCACTTTACGTAAAGTTGGGGGGTTCCTGGGAAAACAGAGACAATGTTTTAAAAAACTCCCCCTCTGGAGGTAGAGGCCTTTGGCCTCATTCAAAATAAATGATCATGACCATTTTTCTCTCACAGGGTCCAGCCTGCAGTACTGGAACATGATTGTGTTTTTTTTTCTTGCAACCACAGTACACACAGACATGGTTGAGGTTGCGGGAGAACCAAGATGTTACAGATGTCTTTTTCGAGTTTGATTAATTTCGATGTATAATTGAAGCAGAAATGAAACTCAACTCTTTCTGTTTCTCATGAAATAGAAGTTCAGGAAATTCTCAGAACCTTTGGAGAAAAGGTCTCTTTCTTTGTGTTCACATTACATGATCCAGGAATTATCTTAATTTTTAAAACACTGTTATTGAGGGACAATTAAACTAAATGAAACAAGAATTCTGTGACCTTAGTGCACGGTGATTGTTAAAACAAATTAGCATGCATTAGCATCCAAATCAATTAACCGCAAAGAAGAAGGGTTTAGAAAACTGTACAGGATGTTACATATAAATGCATACATTCAGAACCTCAGAAATAAATCAAAGATGTTGTCCAAAGTCAGGCTGGTCGACCCATTGGACCTTCCAGTGAACCTTTCCCTGCCTATCACCAATGTCCCTCAAAACCCGCAAAAAAACAAAACACCTGAGGTCCCAATATATCCATTTTACCCTGTTACAGAAAACTTCAAAGAAAACAATACTAAATCAAAGTAATATGTCTTGCTAAAAATATCTACTGTAGAGTACACACTTTTAATCCATAACACAGGTTACATTGTAATAAACAAAACTCCAATATTATAAAAACTGTATGTATTGAACTGTTGCTTTTTAACACCATCAACTTTTAATGATATTTCACTCGACACTCCTGATCATGATGTCCTAATTCAGGGTCCGTCGTCCATTTTCATCCTCCATTCTTGAATCTCCATGTTTGAGTTTTCAAGTCCATTAGGCTGTTAGGATCTCTGGACACAGCCAACCTCAGACTGGTCCTGAAAGAACAATTCACCAGCCAGTATCTTGCACACACATCAAATACAGTATAATAATTTCGCTTTTGCATTACACTTTAACATTGTTCCAATATATGATTAACATTTTCCTTTTTCCCCCTTTGTCCATGCATTTTCTCAGTTAAAAATAGACTTGAGTCTATGACGGAATCAGATATTCAGAATGGATATTTCTCTCCTAGTGTTAGCTCCTAACTACTAACCATTAATGCCAACGGAAGCGCTTCTACCCAATTCAGACCTGTATGCTGACAGATTTTAACAATGCGATTTTTTAGCACGCCATTTATTTTATCACAAACACCTTGGCTGTGGCCTCAATCAAGGTAAACCATACTCAGATAATGAAACCAATATTCACAGCACTCAACAGCATTTAAATCAAATCAGCTTCTCCGCATGTGATCAATCAAATCAATAATACTTCATTAATTAGGCGAATGCCTTGATTACTCAGTCTGTTGCCAAGTCTCTTACTAACTAATTGCAAACGCAATATAAAAAAAAGAACTACTGTAAGCCTATATGTGAAAACAAGTGATCATGTAGGTTATAACTAGATGTACACACATACAGATAAATGCAGGTGTCTATTGAAAAGAGTTTGTGGATAAACCGCACTGGCCTGATTCACGGGATTCAGAAATTCTTATGCGCTGTCATCCGCAAGCTCCCGATGTCTGTGACGAACTGCCAGATGTCTTGTCATCTGCCCCTTGGATGATCCAATTCAGACACATTCCATCTTCTCTATCTTTCCCCCAGCTCTCACTCAGCAAAGTAAAACAGAGGAAGAAAGAAAAAACTAAAAGAACAACACAAGAGTTCAGTGTCTTAAACCCACTCTAAATTATTATACATACTATAATACAATTCAATGAGACATACATCATCAGCTTTTTTATTTCTTTCGCATTTGAAATAAAGCAATGTTTACTTTTATTCATACAACGCATTTAAATCTAAAGAGTACATTAGTCAATCTAATACAACCTCTAATTAATTATTTTAATTTTATTTTCCTATTTACTTTTATTTTATTTTTATTTATTTTATTTTATTTTGTTTTAATATCCATTTATTTATTTGTTTATTTTCTTCACTCATACTAAGAAAGAAGAGAGAGAGGAGGGGGCTTCTTCCCTGCCCCTCTTGTCAGGGAGAGCTGACTAATTCCCACTCTGTATGAAGCGCCACCCCTTGCTCCACCTCTTAAATTTAAGCAAAACTTCCAGTTTGCACTGGTCGTCAGCGAGCTTTCTAGCCCCCCGTCGGAACAGCCCAGCCTAATGCAGCCACGCACAGTCATAAATCAAACCTGGTTCCTTTCACTCAGCAGCCGAAACACAAAACCTCTTCTCTTGCATCAAAAACCCCGCTTTTCCTTCTATTTAATGTGTATGTGCATGCATGTGTTGGCAGACTGTTTTTGGTGATGCTAGTCCTTCTCTCAAGAAGGCTCATTTTGTTATCAAATATATAAAGTCCTGTGAAGGTTCATATCCTTTATCAAATGTACAAAACGTCCTTGAAAGAAAAAGGCTCATATATATTTATCAAACGTCCTTAAAGAAAGGCTCATAATCTTTATTATCAACTTTACAAAGTCCGTAAACAGGCTCATATATATTTATCACTAAAGGGGCAAGAAATGTTTCTCTTTATGTATTATTCAACTGCTCACCACATATGTATACCTATTTATTAACCCATATATTCTATATATAATTTATACATATACACGAACAATACACAAATCTCTTCACACGTCTTTAGCCGCGGCACACTCACACACACACACAGGCACACTGACCCGCCAAAAGGAAAAAGACATGTCTGTCCACACATCTGATTCTCCAAAAACTTCAACAACACTTAACTTTATACTTTAACGTCGACTTATTTATACTTTTCTAATTTCATCAAGGTTTTCACTTTGGCTGGACTTTTAAATTTTCACTTTTCCAAACTTTAAACAAATTATCTTTTTAATCAGATTCTTTCAGCATGCATGTTCAATGTGCACTCATTCTCCTAGACTGGTTCAGCCCTGCTTTCCCCCATTTTTTCTCAAACTTTATCTTCATCCTTTAAGCCTTTAACTCATTTTACTTCACTTTCATCTTTTTCATCTTACTTTAGGCTTTTAACTTTCATCTCTTTTTCACGTTTCATCTTTTTCATCTTCATTCATATCATTTTATATTTAGCCAATTCCCCTGGACAGGGTTATTTCCTGTTTGTTTTTCCTACCTAGATTTGACTATATTATATTTTCATACGGCCAACTTTCACACAGCATTTAATGTACACGTCTTATTGTTTGAGGAGATACAGGCCCTGCATTCATTAATCTTGGTTATTTAAATAACTTTTGGCTGCCATTCTACAATTACTTTTTACTTCAACTTTCTCCACATCTTTTAAGCCTTTAACTTTTACATTTAACTTCATCTTTTATTCCTCTCGTCTCTATTCTCTATTTCAACTTAATTCTCTTTTTCTTCGTTTATTATTCTCTTATTACGCTTATTTAAATTTTTTACAACTTAATAAACCCTAAATTAGACGGAAACTCACTTCACACATCAACACATCATCTCCATCTCTACACAATCTGCTCTTGTCAGTGCAGTCTATCTGCACAAAACACTATCGCTTCAAGAACCACCCACAGCTCAATTTATGAGAGGGCACTCACCCTGAGAGTGGTAAATCGCTGGAGCAGGCAGCATCGGCAGGTGAGGCCCAACAGATCCTGGTTCGTGACGTCACTTTGTAGTTTCTTGTAGAATTTGATGTGTTGATGAAGAAGGAGTGACCGCTGACGCTGACTTGAGTAAAATAATAGATTTATTACAAAAGAACAGCATCGGACCGGACGTTCCATGGACGTCCAGGAGGGAACCAAGCCGGATGGATTCTCTGTCGGATGAAACTCAGGCAGGTGCTTTTAACCTTGACCAGAGGTTGACCATCTGTTTCACCTACATAGGTCACCGTTCACATTTCTCTCTTGAGACCCCTTGCACAGTCTTTTAATAATTATCTTATACAATGGGTACTGTCTTGGGACGACACACATTCCAAGACACCTCAAATGTTACCAAAAGCCTGCTCCACCAGTGGCTTTCAGTCAAATTCAACCTTGTTCCTTTTCAACTGCCGTAAATGGGGCACAGAGTGAAATGCAGGGGACTAAGACGAAGATGAAGATGAAGTAGAAACAGAAGGGGCATATAATGGTGGTGGCCTAGGAGGACCCTAGGCCTGCCGTCAGCCACCTCCTTCATCATCGGGACCGTTTTGAGCAGCGGGAACTTCATTGCCCCCAAGGGGGTCCTGATGCACAGCGGCAGCGTGGACCTCTCACTGCCGTTGTGGACGGTGTGTGGGGTCCTCTCCCTGCTTGGTAAGGCCCCCTATCTGTCCGACAGATTGAAACCCCGTCCGAAACGCCCGCTCGCAAGCCTGGTGGGGCCCCCAAGGCCACCAACACCACGCGCAAAGGCGAGGCCTGCCCTACTGCAACTGGCCAGACGCCCCATCCAACTGCAAGTCCTGAGCCCCATCCATGTAGCTGAGTGCGCTCAAGCAGGACACCCGGATGTCAGCTATCTGTTGTTCTTCTGTTTATAATATCAGCATAATATAACTGTCTTGGGGTTGTTTGCTAGCATTGTATTTTTCAAGATTCAAATATTCCTTCAGAGTAAATATTGCAGTGTTAGTCCAAGCATCATGTTTCAAAAAGCCTGCTCCATCATAGGATCTTGGTCATATTCAACGTTGTTCCTTGTCAACTGTCATGAATACGCTGGAGAGTGAAATGCAGGCATGGAAGACAAAGACAAAGGAGATGCAGGGGGAGCAGAAAGAGGTGGTGCACCTCAGGAGGACCATAGGCATACTGCCTGCCACCTCCTTCATCATCGGCAGCGTGGTGGGCAGTGGGATCTTCATTGCCCCCAAGGGGGTTCTGATGTACAGCGGCAGCGTGGGCCTCTCCCTGCTGGTGTGGATGTTGTGCGGGTTCCTCTCCCTGTTTGGTAAGGCCCTTGTTCTGTTTTGGGGGATTTTTCCTGTTGCTTTATCATGAATCATTCGGTCATCATTCATATCATTTGATTCAATGCAGAGGCGTTCCATATGCTGGCGTCTCACCGACTTATAGGTGAAAGAAAGTCTTTTTGTTTTAAACCAACCAACCTTTCAGCTTTATTATGACTAATCTAAGTGTCATTGTGGTCTGTTGTGGGGGTGGGATGGTTTGAGGTGATTGGGTCAGGGTGGCTGCATTCCAGATGCTCACTGGTTGGGCTAACGAGCAGCAGGTTTAAACCCCCATCCACACACACACACCCAGGAGAGGAGCTGTGTCATGACATGTTCCATCTGCTCCTGGCTAAATCCACCAAACCTCCTTTCTACAATAAACTAGTGTCCATCGTCTGTGTCTCTGTGCCGGAGGGCCTGAAATGCCACTTGAGTGGTGTGTGGGTAAGTGGTAGGAGAAATTACCACACTCATGTTTGTCGATATTTTGAGTTTGTTTCTTTTGTCTTTGGATAGGTAAGGGTTAGAGCCGCTCCTTCAAATGCTCCGCTCCCACTTGGATTTGCCTAGTTTTTGCTCCGCCTACCCCACAGAGGGTTAAAGTGGCTACTAGCCTCTCATGACATAACAACAATTCTGAAATGTACATTTCGTGAATACAACTCAAATTGCTGGTAGATCTGCCTTGCAGCATGTGCACTGCTTTGTTTGCAATGTTCATTGTTGTGTGCATCCATCCAGAACATTTATACCTGTGCATACATACATGGACATTAACCTCTTTTTTTACTCACTCCAATGTGGGATTAACCCATACCTTTCACTGACTTCATCTCCTCACAGGGGCGCTGTGCTATGCTGAACTGGGCACAACTTTCACAAAGTCCGGGGGCCACTACACCTATCTGCTGGAGACCTTAGGCCCTCTGCCCGCCTTCTTACGCCTGTGGTCCGAGTTCTTATTCATGAGGTTGGGTTGACTTTGATTTTCCTTTTAAATTGGTAATATGTGTATTTTGTAAAGAAAATCCCCAATTTGATCATTTGATTAGATGGCACAGCAGCCATTGTTGGTCTTCTACCATTGTTCCATTGGTTCCTTTGGTTACCCAGGCCCGCGGTGGCGTCCTATGTGTCCCTGGCCTTCGGTCGCTATGTTGTCGAGCCGTTTTTCACACCCTGCGCGGCTCCCCCGGTGCTCATCAAACTGGTCAGCATCCTTGGTGTGAGTGAGTGGCCTTAACTTCTGCCTGGTTCTGTCATTTGACATGTCACGTCAAAGTGCATTCCCGTGAATTGCACCGTTTACATAAGCGTGAAGACATTCTTTGTTTTTCCATTGTCTCCTCCAGCGTTTGTGGTGGCAATCAACTGCTGGAGTGTGACCATGGCCTCTCGGACTCAGACCATCTTGACCTTTATTAAAACATTTGCCCTGGTCCTCATCATCGTCCCCGGGGCCATGGCACTGGCTCGAGGTGGGGGAGGATGTTTATGAAAATTTAATGTAATTCAGTTCATTTGTCACAGATTTGCCATCAGCGCTGTGTGCTGTCTCTTCCCTGCAGGACAATCTGAGAATTTCCAAAATTTTGAGGTTGACACAGCCAAACTGGTTATGTTGCCGCTGGCCTTCTATAATGGTTTATATGCCTATGGCGGTTGGTGAGTACTCTGAATGCGTTCAAGTTAGCTTTTTTGTACAGTCTATATTTATATTGATGTGCTTTCCATTCATTTATGTATTTTTTCAGGTTTCATCTTAATTGTGTCACGGAAGAAGTAATCAACCCAAATCGGTATTTCAGATCTTATGCAATATCTCAAGGCTATCTCCCTGCTGCTTGAATCGATCATAATTGACGTTACAACTAAAGACATGTGCTCTTGGTTTCAGGAACATCCCACTGGCAATCAGCCTCTCCATGGTGACGGTGACAGTGCTGTATGTGATGGTAAACATGGCCTACTACAGCGTGATGACACCCTTTGAGCTGCTAGTGTCCGATGCTGTGGCTGTGGTCAGTGCCAATTAATAACCATCATCTAATAAAGAAGCAATATTTAGAAAATGGTTTCACTCTTTTGGCCAATTATAATTCCTGTGATACATTGTCTCTGTTTCTGTTCCAGACATTTGCGAACAAAGCACTCAAGGCCTTGTCACCTGTGATTCCTGTTCTAGTGGCGTTGTCCTGCATTGGGGCAGTGAATGGAGGCTTATTTGGTGCATCCAGGTAACCAGCACAGAAGGTGATTCTAAAGGCCCTGTTGAATTCATGTTTTTCAAAAGGCTTTGTCATATGAGTTGTCTGAAGGGTACGGGTAGGGCTGCAAAGACTGTGGAGATCTGGAGATCTGGGGGAACCTGCAGCACTGCAAACAAACAGATGGATGAACCAATAACCCCCAATCACTCAATTTGCAAAGATGTTACCCAAAGGCAGCTTTGAGGGATAGCGGGTTGAGAAATCCATCAGGACATACATATTAATTTCATCCCAGTGCACAGTGTTCTAAAGGGCAAATGAGGTCTATCCCCACTGTGTCAAGCATGGCAGGTGGCCAACAGTGACGTGCAGTGAGGGGGTTGGGAGGCACTGGTTTGTATTAGAGCCAGATTTACATATGTATGAACCAGATAAAGGATGGTTTGGCGACTGTATGTTTCAAATGTATTTTCAGCTTTCTTTACAACACTTGCATACAGGTAAGTTACATATTTGATTCACGTTTTATAGGCAAATGCAGTTCCACTATTAATATTCATTCAAAGTAAATGAAAATATATATTGTATGGTCTTACATGTTAAAGAAGTCCATTTGCCAATCCTTCTGGCAGTGAGAGCCTTGTGGTCTCTGGCCCTGGACTTTAACCTGACCAGCTCACCAGAACCAGTCCGCCGATACTCCACCACCTCTGCCCCATGGACACACATACAAACACACCAGCCCTTGATACCATCACATGAGTTGCTTTCACACATGCACTCCGGACAATATCGGGATAGTGGTATCCGGACATTGTCCGCAGCTGCCCTTTCACACATGTAGCACACAACCGGAGATTGTCCATGTCAGATGTGTTCTCACTTTCTGTAAATACTCAGTTTGGATCAGACGAGGGAGAGAGCCTGGAGAGAGTGTGCAGGAAGCTGGATGTGACGCAATGACACAGCAGAGGTTCAGCACGCCCAAGTTGGTGGACGATGCTACCGACTTGTCTTTCTTTTCGTTGATGCTCCATGTCTTTGGATATAATATAAACAAAAGAGTGGAAAGGAATATACAGGAAAGGAGTATGAAGAAGCTGTGCGCTGTGCGCAAAGATCCGCATAAGGTAGCTAGCTGATGCATAATAGAGACGTCATCTACATGCGACATGCCACTTGCTCTCCTTGAATGCTCCAGACAGTTATCTGCTCTGTTCACATATACCGCTCAATCGGACATTACACAAACGTTGAACTAAGTGCTGGCTGTGTTAAGTCTGTGTAATGTACAGTTAAAACGATTCGGACGATTTGCGTTTATACAGCTCCTCCAAGAAATGTCTGGAAATTTCAGGGTTGCAGTGCATGTGTGAAAGCAGTTTTATCAGCATAATGGATGGATACTGTAGACAACTCTAACACGAATACAGAGCTATTTTAAGAGCACCTTGTTGCAAGGTTTGTCATCAGAGGCTGTCAGTGTCTCATGAACCTATCTAGTCTATATTTGAACTCACTGTATAATTTATTACTGTTAACAGAGTAAACCAAGAGCAGTTAAACAATAAATAATGTTTTTAAAACAAACTTTTAATAATATCTAAAATTGAATCAAAATGAGGTACTGTACATTCTTTGGCAAAGGTACAGACCTATTTATATTACTGCTACAGTATTACTGGTCCATATATATAGATAATTTTTCAAATGAGCAAAACATTAAGTACTGTACATATTGTGCTGGGGGTAGCATCTGAATCCTCACTCCAGGGAGGAGGAAGGATGTTGGGATGGAGATGTGCATGGCATTGATGATGGGCAAGATAAATGGAAGAAAATAGAATATAAACAATGAATTATGGGTGGGCAAGCATTTTGGGATCAACACACAAACACACACGTACACAAACACGCACACAGTAAAGCGGTACTGTCGACAGCACTATTAAAGACAGCCCAATCAACTAAGAAATAGAGAAACTTGGGAGTAATTACAATTTCAACAACAAAGCAAGTTGTAGAGAAATCTTCTTGCTTTGAAGAAATTCAAAAGAAGTTTTGTCAGCAGCCCACTCTTCAGTGCAACTCCGTCAATCACCATTTCAGTATTCAAGGCCATTAAGATGTCCTTCTCAGTGGCCATCAGCATGAAATCCTCTCGATGTATTTCTAAGTAGAGAAACTCTGCTCACAGCTGTGAGCCACCCTGTTGTAAAAAGTTGACACTGTCGAAATTGAACAATCTTTGACTTAAATAGAAACTGGAAAACTGTTTGTTTTTATATAATGAGCTGCTCAGGCGGCCCACAGAGCGACCGGCCCAGCGCTCAATCTCTACCTTCTGGACAAAGTTGTTGTAGAAGTCCTCTGTTTAATTTTTTCTAGTCAGCCAACGTGAAGGGAGAGAGATCGTCAAATATGTTGGCTCAAGAGACTCCCCCCCTAGTGAGGCAGGTGGGATAGCTGCCTCCCCTTGGTGCCTTTTCACTGCAGTTTCATGATGAGATCAGCGAGCCTGAATATTAAAGTTTACACACATGCGTGAAATTCATTACCTGGACTATGGCAGGCGTAGTAATACGCCTGTGGTCCATCCACTTTCGGACGGATTGCGCAATCAAATGGAAGACTGAGCTTGTTGCTGCCTCACCTGTTGTCTCTCCCTGTATTTGCAGCGGAACACTGCCAATTCGACAATTTTGACCATGAAAAAATATTGGAATCATACAGAAATTACATTTATATCACAGATTAGTGGAAAAATCCTAATATATATTTGATTTTTTTTTTACCCTTCGTAACAGACATTTTCATTGGCGTATGACAGGTGAGGCTCTGCCTCCCCTGCCTCCCCTGAACACACGTCCCTGCCGGATAATGTCCAACCCTTGGTGATCAGCCATAGAGATGTAATGTAATGAGCTGTGTGGAAAACCATTGGGGCACCAACAAGGTGTGTTTGTATCGCAATCAGGTAATGGTGATTCACTCTACATAGCTACCTCTGAGCACAGTGACAGTACATGAGCATTCATTGCCAACAATTGGTCGGGGGATACACCAAAAGACTTTCAAAAGAAAGACAGCATCAAGCATTTATTTTCAACCCAGTACTGCTCACACAGGATTTAGAAAGGATGCGTGATCACAGGAGATCACACATTTTGGGATTCTAGCACACACTTATAGGAGCCGAGATTTTATACTTAAGATCATTTCAAACCAACTTGAGATTCTCGCCTGAGAACCTGAGAAGTGTCCCATAGTTTGTTCCCTTAATCAAACAAACAAACTACAAATATCACAACAATTAATTAACCATCTACGTTGCAGGATGCTGTTTGTGGGGGCCAGGGAGGGACACTGGCCAAAACTCTTCTCCATGATCCACATCCGCAGACACACTCCCCTGCCTGCCGTGCTCCTACTGGTGCTGAATGTTTTGCATGCATTTGAGACAACAATGAATAAAAAGCATGTGTCAGTGCATTTTCAAAGATCCGTAATGGATGTATTGCTGTCAATGACGTTGCGACTCCACAAATTTGGAATGTGTGGATTTTTCATTACAACTGTGCTGTCTGTTTTTTTAGTATCCGTTGATTGTGATAATGATAATCACCGGGGAGATCTCCAAGCTCATCAGGTTTGTCTCCTTCCCTCGCTGGTTCTTTATCGCCTTGGCAACCCTGGGGATGCTCATCCACCGTTATCGCTACCCTCTTCACCCCAGGCCCTTCAAGGTAACCAGATTCACCACATTTGATTTTTCAGCCTTGACCTCTACCTTCCAACCCTGAATCGGTACCGATTTAATTGATTCCTCTGCACTGTTGTTCTTTTTGCTCAAAGGTGCCTCTGGTCATCGCCGTCACCTTCACCATTGTGTGCTTCTTCATCGTGGGGCTGTCTCTGTACTCTGATCCCTGGAACACAGGGCTCAGCTGTGTCCTGACGCTGACAGGCATCCCAGTCTACTACATGACCATCCACCGGTTCCGCCTACCCACCCGGTGGAGACGTGTCTACAGTAAGTCAAGCAAAATCTGGCCATTAGGGGGCACCATCACATTTCACATTTATTTAACAAATATGCACATTTTGGTATATTTTTGTATTTTTAGAGCTTATAGAGCTTATTGTGCGTCATCACCGGGTGTCATGACATTTCACTGCATATATGTATGACCGTATGTATATGTATGTGACAAATAATCACTTGAACTTGAACTTGAACTTGAAATACACGCCACAGTAAGATGGAAATGCGTTGTCCGTTTTTATAAAATAACCCTCACACACCCCTACCTCCTCAGATTACTGCAGTAAGCAGCTCCAGATCTTTTTTGAGGTCATTCAGCAGGAGGTCCAGACGTACTGAAGACAATACTGACTGGCTGGATGCTTCGAAAAACTCAAACACATAACTGTTTCTCCCAGTGCATGGGACATTGATGTTTCTTCCCCATAAGAGACAATACTTTAAGTTTCCGTTATTTTCAAATAACAGGTACAGTAATGGGTGAATGTATTGGCACCCATTTCTTCCAAGAAATTGTTGAAATTAAAACTTTTTTTATCCATACAGTATGTATTTCTCTAAAATACAATATTCTATTTTATTCCGTGCAGAAATCTTGGCCGGTACAATATTATAGGCACTTCTTTTGAAGTTGTGGAAAATAATTGGATTGGGAGCAGGGGATTCTAATTTGATTATTAATTAAATTAATTAATTACCTTAAATGGAGAAATGCACTTATTCTGCTGCTTTGTGTCACTTTAAGAAAATAAAGAAAAGCAGAGAATAGAGGTCAGAGAGAAGACATATGGCAAAACATGGATACATCTCAAAGCCACAAGTCCATCTGATCCTCATTTTATTTTTATATTTTAACCTGTGCTGTCAGCATGCTGGGCAAACAACACAGAGTATTTGTATGCCATTGCATCTTGGACAGAATTAGTCTGCAAGTGGAGTTCAACTTCTCCACCTGCAATGCCTCTCTTTAGTCATTCTTTAATCATCAAAAACTGCTGCAACAACTCTGTCCTGTGGATGACCTGTGCGATGACAAGTGCACAGCTTTTTGTTACGCAGAACCGCCACCAAGCCCTCTCTTTGGAGAACGATCTTCCATGTGTTGGTCTATAAACAACTACTCCATCACATCACTACTCCAAGAGTGGGAGAATCACCAAGAGTGAGACAAAAAAACATAGAACCAAACGACAACATGTACATGGAAAACTAACAGTAAACATAGAAATGTCGGATGACGTGTGTGCGTGTGTGTGTGCGTGCGTGCGTTCGTGTGTGCGTGTGTGCGTGCGTGCGTGTGTGTGTCCACCTTGATATATGGGTCTCAATGACCATCAATGATGTTTTCAAAACCTTACACTACACTGTTATCAAATGGCCTGTAATGAGTGCAGATCTAAATCCCAAAAGACCAGTCCATCTAACATCTGGTTCTTATGACCCTCAGTGTAGGGACCTCATTGAGGGTCATAAGAAGCGTTTGATTGCAGTCATGTCCTCCAAAGGCTGTGCTACCAAATACTAAATGTAGATTCTTTAAAATGTGTTCAATGCCATTTCTGTTGATTTAAAAAAAGATATGTTGAGTTTGGAAGAGAGAAAAAAACATCAACATTTTCAGCCACGTCTGTAAAAAGATGACAGGAGAACATACTGTATATATGCATATATATATATATATATATATATGCTGTTTCCCTTAACAGCGAAAAAACATGACTTGTGGAACAGGTGACGATGCTGTGAACTTCTTTTGATAAATCCCTCTTGATTTGTTGAGCAAATCATTTGTTGATTGAAATATCACTTCCTGGTGTGATTACACTGATTGCAGGACAAAAAAAAAAGTACCGTAATCACAGCTGAATAAAAGCTCCTATAAAAAATCTGGTGACGGGATGGGTGTTAACTGTAATAAATGCCTAGGCTCCTGTACAGCCTAAGCTGCTTTCACACATGAATTGCAATCCTGAAATTATCCGGACATAACCCTGGGAGCTGTATGTGCGAATGCAAGGGTCCGAATCAGTTGGACCTGCTGCCCCAGTCAGAAAGCCATCAGTCGACTTCAGTCGTTATTTCTTATGTCAGTCAGTGTGCATTACAATAACAGGATAAAACAGATAGGAGCTTACAGAATTCACAGGGATGACATTTCAATAAGGAATTATAAGTAAGAGGAATCATGAATATATTTTTATATGTGTGAATCGAACACAGCACTCTGTGCACCCCGATCGCCGTGCTCGGTTCCTCTAAATAAAACAACTAAAAACAGTGTGGGGGTGGGCCAGGAGGAGCAGGCCAGGGCTTGTAGACTCATTAATATAATTTTTCTGCCCCCAACGCAATAAGAGGGGGTGATCAGGTTTCATCTGCGCCCTCGTCTCCTCACACGGTTGTGAGAACCAGCCAGAGCAGGGTTCAGCAACCTGCGGCTCCAGAGCCGCATGGGGCTATTTAGCCCCTCTCCAGTGGCTCCCTGTGGCTTTGACAAAAAATGATATGGAAATGAATAACGGCCATCTTTCAACATTTCAGTTTTAAGTTATCATTGTTGTAGGCCAAAAGTGTGTAGCCTATACACTGTACAAAAAAATTGTCATAACATTTCAGTCAACTAAAATGTGCATCAGGGGTTTAAGTTTTTTCGAGTTCCAGCTTTGATGGAACGCAGCTGCTTCGTAAGCACGCCACAGGAACCTGACGAGGCGGGGTCCGCACGTGTTGGCAATCAATCACAATCGACTATTTGGCCTCCTACTTACGCACATGCAGACATTTCAGCCAGTGGGAGAGCAGACAGCTGGGAGTGGATACTGGATAGCAGCAGCACAGGCTCTCTGGTAACGCCGTAAGTGGACTGTAGCTCTGACCGAACAGCCATATTCATCCTCATATTTGGAACAATTTTGCCGTCAATACAGTAGCTATGGATTCTAAATCCCAAAAAATTAAAAGTCTCGGATGATAATAGACAGTTTAATTCTGCGTGGATGGATTCATCTGTTTTCACTGCCAACGATGCTGTATTTTTTTTAAAAATACAATGTTGAAAGACATTTCCAGAACAAGCACACAGCATTTGCTGAAAAGTTCCAAGCTGGAGATGAGCGAAAAATAGCTATTTTGGAACTGCTGCGGAAAGCTGAGCAGAGCAATAATATTTTCAAGAAGTGGATCAAAAAAAGTGGATCTTTAAACTCAACTACTGCTGGCTTTGTGGCCGCTCAGGAGATAGTAAGGCTTGGAAAGCTGTTTAGAGATGGAGAATACATGTAGGAATTGTTTATGAAGATATCAGATCATCTATTTTCATCTATTTTCCCACATCATTTGAAAAGTGGAGAATCTGAGCTTTCAAACAAGATGTCACTTGTGCAAATCAGGCAAATATTTTTAAAGCTATGACTTGTTAATGACAAGGGTGTGGCAAACTGTGATTCTGAGATAATCACCTCCAAAGTTTTACCCACACTTGGCTTCATTCAGCCAGCTCGCAGAATGCAAATGGGGTTGGCGGACAAACACAGCCTCATGGCTACTTAACATAATGCTGAATGGGCCAATCAACACACAACTATTTTTGTTTTTAAAAATGCTTTTATTTAACAGTAACAACATACATGTTTTATAAAAGTGGATTTATGTGGCAAGGTGGTGCAGTGCAGAGGCCTCATTTCACCGGCCACCATCCAAAGCATGTGCGTGTGTGTGTGCATATGTTGTAGTGTGGTGTGTTGTGTGATAAATAAAGATTCTTCTTCTTCTAGTTCCTGTCATACATTGTCTCTCTTTCTGTTCCAGACATCTGCCAACAAAGCACTCCATGCCATGTCATCTGTGATTCCTGTTTTAGTGGCTATGTCCTGCGCGGGGGCACTGAATGGAGGCTTCTTTGGTGCATCCAGGCAACCTAGCACTGGAGGTGATGCTAAAGGCCCCGTTGAATTCATGTTTCTCAAAACTCTTTGTCATATTTTTCTGAAGGGTACAGATAGGGCTGCAAAGACCTTGGAGACCTTGGAAACCTGCCACAATGCAAACAGACAAAGGCAAGAACAAATAACGCCCAATGACTCTATTTACAGTGATGTTAGGCAAAGGCAGCTCTGAGGGAGAGTGGGTTGGGTAAGCCATCAGGACAAACATATTCATTTAATCGCAGTGCACTGTGTTCTAAAGAGCAAATGAGGTAATTCCCAAATGTATCAAGCAGGGCAGTTAGCCAACACTGAGGTGCGGTGAGGTCAATGGCTTGAGAGGCACTGGCTAGTATCAGAGCCAGATTTATACACGTATGAACCATATAAAGGATGGTTCTGCGACCATATGTTTCATATTTCAGATCAGCTTTCTTTACAACACATGCATACAGGTAAGTTACGTAATCGATTCACGTTTTATAGGCAAATCCAGTTCCACTATTAATACTCATTCAACGTAAATGAAAATATATATTTCCTGGTCTTACCTTTACTTGTGAATGAAGTCCATTTGCCTATCCTTCCGGCAGGGACGGACTGGGACTATAAGATGGCCCTGGACTTTTTTACTCAGACCAGCCAACCCCAACCAGCCTGGCGATACTCAACCACACCGGCCACATCGACTCATATACAAACACACCACCCTAACCCTAACCCTAACCCTAACCCTTGATACCACCACTTATAAGCATAATGGATGGATACTCTGTATCTCTAATACAGAGCTATTTTAAACACAAGTAAAAGGTTGGTTGCCAGCAGGCCACAGCAGTGAGGATACCATGATAGATTTAGGCTGTCAGTCTTTCATAAATGTCTATATTTGAAAAGACTGTATAATTTATTATAGTTAAAACGGTTAAGCAATAGCAATTAAACAATAAATAATATTTAAATACGCAAACATACTATAAATAATAGAAAAATGTAACCGCAATTAAATGCTGTACATTCTTTGGCCTGCTGCTAAGCTACAGACCATTGGTCTTTGCCTGGGTATTGCAGGTTTATAAACAATAAATTAATATTTCAATTTAAAATTCCCCAGCATGTATGAATTTTTAGTCGTGCTAGCGTATTACTAGTCCATAAATTATAAATAACATTTCCAATTGCACAAAACATTAAGTACTGTACTAATTGGGGTAGTGTCTGTACCCTCACTCCAGAGTGGAGGAAGGAAGAGGGGATGGAGACATGCATGGCATTACTGAGGGGCAAGCTAAATTGAAGAAAAGAGAACATAAAGAATTAACAATGTGTGCCCTTTATCAAACAAACAAACAACAAATATCACTCAAATGAATTAACCATCTATGCTTCAGGATGCTATTTGTGGCGGCCAGGGATGGACACTGGCCAGCACTCTTCTCCATGATCCACATCTGCGGACACACTCCACTGCCTGCCGTGCTGCTACTGGTGCTAAATGTTTTGCATACACTTCACACATCAATTCATGAAAAGCATCTCATATGTCAGTGCATTTTCAAAGATCCGTGTGTGTGTTTGTTTGATTTTTCAGCTTTGACCTGCTCCCTCTTAACCTGAACTGGTACCGTTGTTTTTTTTGGCCAAAGGTGCCTATGATCATCGCCGTCGCCTTCACCTTCGTGTGCTTCTTCATCGTGGGGCTGTCTCTTGTACTCTGTTCCCAGGTACACTGGGTTCAGCTGCGTCCTGACGCCGACTGGAATCCCAGTCTACTATGTGAGTAGTAGACTGCGGTTCCACCTTCCCACCCGGTGTAGATGTGTCTACAGTAAGTCAAGCAATTAGGGGGCACCATCGCATTTCACATTTATTTAACAAATACAAGCCTGAGTAAGATGGAAATGGAAATGTGTTGTCCGTTTTCATAATATAAATCTCACACTGCCCTATCTCCTCAGATTACTGTAGTAGTCAGCTCCAGATTTTTTTTGAGGTCATTCAGCAGGAGCTCCAGACGTACTGAAGACAAGACTGACTAGCTGGATGGTTTGAAACAGTCAAACACACACACTGTTTGTGCCAGTGCATGAAACACTGATGTTTTTTCACAAATCAGAAACAATAATTTGAGTTTCAGTTCTTTATTCAAATATCAGATACAGTCGTCGATGAAAATAACCGCAGTAATTTCTTCCTTGAAATAGTTGGTAGGGTATTGGAAATGGAATACTCATGAAAGGTCTGAGGATCACCCTTCCAACAACTTTGAATGGAGAAAATAACTCATTCTGCCAATTCAAGTTCAAGTTGAAGTTCAAGAGATTATTTGTCACATACTAATACAGTACATATGGTCATACATACAGTATATGCAGTGAAAAGTCATTTTGTGTCAATTGAAGAAAATAAAGAAAGAGGGTCAGACGGACAATACATGGCCAAGCATGGACACATCTCAAGGCCACAAGTCCATCTGACCTTCAGGTCCACCTTGATGACCATTGATGTCTTCAAAACGAAACGCTGCACTGTCTTCAAATGGCCGGCAATGAATTTGGATGTAAATCCCAAACAAACAGTACAGAGGTGTAGACTACCATTACTTGTAGTATGACTAAAATATATTTACAGTATATATATATATATAAATATATATATATAAATATATATAGGATTCTTCATTGGACTAGTTGTTAAAATCCCTAAATTTTCAGCACAACAATTGAGATGGTTGAGAATGTCATCTTGGGTGGGGTGAGTTTTTGCACAGATCACGGGCCACCAATGCGACACATCTTCAGTTGTGTGCCCCGGCTTCATTGGGTGTTTCGGCCATTTATCACAAGACACCCTCTACCGAGGTTGGCCCACCACAGGTTGATCAGACCTGAGTGTGTGTCGCACGGTGGCACCAACATGATTATTTGGCAGCCCATGTTGCGTCCCTCCGTTTCAGCCACAGCCAGTGACTGCTCCGCTCGGCTGCAGTGGCAAGTTCTTTGATTGCCTTCCTTTGGGCCTGCCCTCTGATCCCTACATCCTTCAAGAGCCTTGTGGTGGACTTGGCTACAAAACCTCTGCAGCCCAACTCCACTGGCCGCACCTTCACGTTCCAGCCCCGCCCCTCTGCCTCTGCTGCTAAGTTGGCATACCGCAGCCTCTTCCGTTCGAATGCCTCATCGCTGGCCTCCTCCCATGGGACAGTCAGCTCAACGATAAAGACTTGCTGGCAGGACTTGGACCAGAGGAGAAGATCTGTGCGCAGGTTGGTAACTGCAATTTTGGTGCCAAAGTGAGCCTCTGCCTGAGGTCGACCCGGATTTCCCAATCCCGGGCTGCGTTCAGCTGGCCAGAGTCTGGGAGTGATGGCTTGGTCCGCCGTTTCTCCCCTTCCTGCAGAGGCATGGCATTGGTGGTTACCCTCTTGTTCTCAATTATGGCAGCCAAGAATTTCAGCACTTGGTTGTGGCGCCAGGTGTATCTTCTTTACGTTAAGCTGGTCTTGCAACCCACCAAGATGTGTTTGAGGGTTGCTGGGGCTGCACACTGGAGACAGGCTGGGTCCTCTCCATACCAGAGATGTAGGTTGGTTGGGGAGGGCAGGACATCATAAGTGGCTCTGACGATGAAACGTAGCCTATTCGACTCCATGCCCCACATCTCGCTCCATGTCATTTTCCTCCTCTCCACGCCATCCCACTTCATCCAGCGGCCTTGCTGGGCTTGGGAGACTGCCTTGGCACACCTGGCTGCTTCCTCCTGGTGGCGCACCTCCTCCACAACCATGTGCCGCCGTTCGGTTGGAGTAGCCTTTTGCCATGTGGGTGTTGTTGTTGCCAAGCCAAGGCCCACTCTGCCATGTTTGCCCCACTACATCCCGGTGCCAGAGGGCCATCTTTGCCACCGCAACTGCTGCCGATGGCTTCCATTTCCTCCCTGTTGTTAGGGTTGGAGCAGCACCTCTGACAAATGGATCCCGGGATTCTGTGAGAGTCATCTCCAGCCTTGATTTGGCACATTTGTACTCCTCCACCAGGCTTGAGATTGGCAGAGAGAGGGTTCCGCTGCCATAGAGGCCAATGCTGGTACGGCATCTCCGCAGTCCAAGCCACTTCCTCACTTGTGCATTTACTAGCCTTTCTAGCCAATTGGCAAGGGATAGAGTGACCTCATAGATGGAAATTGGCCACATGAGACGGGGCAGCAGCCCAAACTGAAAGCACCACAGCTTCAGCTTCCCGGGGAGAGCAGTGTTGTTGATCTGCTTGAGGCCACTGATTGTATCCTGCCTGAGTTGTTCCACCTTCTTCGAGTCTTTGAGTTCTGCGCTATACCAGCGGCCAAGGCTTTTGATAGGCTTCTCCAGAACTGTTGGTATTGGCTCGTTGTTGACATGGAACCTCTCATCGGCAAAGTGGCCTTTGACAATGGAGATGCTGCGGGATTTTCTGCGTTTAATCACCATTCGTGCCCATTTGATGTTTCCCTGGAGTTTATCCAGCAGGCGTTTGGTGCATGCGTTTGTTGTTGTTATTGTTGTTATGTCGTCCATGTACACCCTGATTGGAGGGAGACGCAGCCCCCTCTTCAACCGTTCCCCTCCAACCACCCATCGGGATGCTCGAATAATAAGCTCCATTGCCATGGTAAACACCAGTGGAGAGATGGTGCTGCCCGTCATTATCTCGAGGTGCTGCCAGGCAGTTGTAATGGCCTGTGCTGTAACACAGAACTGGAGATCTTGGACGTAGGCTTTGACCAGCCTTGTGATACTCTCTGGGACTTGGAAGAAGTTGAACGCTGTCCACAAAATCTCATGAGGCACTGACCCTAAGGCATTGGCAAGATCTACGAAAATCACATGCAGGTCTTTCTTCTCCTTCTTGGCTGTCTGTACCTGGTGCCAGATGACATTTGTGTGTTCCAGGCATCCTGAAAATCCACTTATCCCTGCCTTCTGCACTGAGGTGTCGACAAAGTTGTTCATCTGCAAGAATACTGAGAGCCTCTGGGCCACAACACTGAAAAATATCTTTCCTTCCACATTCAGGAGGCTGATCTGGTGGAACTGATTGATGGTTGAGGAATTCTTCTCTTTGGGAATAAGGATCCCTCCTGCCCGTCGCCATGCCTTTGGTATAATTCCTTTTTCCCATGCCACTTTCATGAGCTTCCAGAGGTACTTCAAGATGCCTGGCGTGTTCTTATAGAGCCTATATGGAACGCCATTGGGCCCAGGGGCTGAGGCTGTTCTTGCCCGCTTTACTGTGCTCTCAACTTCGCTCCAAGTAGCGGGCCTTGCTTCCAGCTGGTGCTCAGGTGGTTGAATTGGTGGCATGTCATCCGGAATGCTGGCTGGCACATGCCTCTGGTTGTCGGAGTAGGTCTTCCTCAGGTGCTCCTCTAGTTCCCTTATGGGTACTTTGAGAGTCCCAGTTTTTTTCCTTGACAAAGAGGTTTTTGACAAACTTGTAGGGATCTCTGTAGAAGGCAGTCCTCGTTCGCTCTTTCTTCTTATGTTGTTCCCAGGATGCCTTTTCGAAGCTCTCCAAAAACTCCAAGATCTGCAAGGACATGGGAATTCACTTCAAGCAAGACTTCTGCAAAGCTGACAGAGAGGCTCACGCGGTTGTATCTGCAAGGACAGGGGGATTAACTTCAAGCAACACCTCTGCAAAGCAGGCAGAGAGGTTTGTGCGACTATATCTGCTCGGACATTGGCATTAACTTCAAGCAAGACATATGCAAAGCCGGCAGAGAGGCTCCAAGGCTGCATGGCTGAAGATAGAGCAAGCTAGGGCGGCAGGAAATAATATGTACTACAGAGGACATGAGGGATGCATCAATCTTAACAGGGTTGCTCTGAGATACACTAAAGGTTGTCATATGTGTCATATTCTATGTTAATACTCATATATTAGATGTTCTCTTTTGACACTGTAACAAATGTCTAAGTTGGACCAGGTGAAACTAAGCTTTCTCTCTCTCCCTCTCTCTCTCTCTCTCTCACTCTGTATATATATATATATATATATATATATATATATATATATATATATATATATATATATATACTGTATGTGTGTGTGTGTGTGTGTGTGTGTATGTGTGTGTGTGTGTGTGTGTGTGTGTATATGACCCACCGTGGGTTTTAGGTACATAACTTACCATTTTACTTTTTTCCCCCACATCATTTGGAAGTGGAGAATCAGAGCTTCAAAACATGGTGTCACTTGTGCGAATCAAGCAAATATTTTTAAAGCTATGGCTTGTTAATGATGGTAAGGCAAACTGTGCTTCTGATATAACCCTCAAAGTTTTCCCCACACTTGGATTCCTTCAGCAAGCTCCCAGAACGCAAATGGGTGGAGGGCCCACAAAGGCACATGGCTACTTGCCACCTGGACACTTGACATCCTGCTGAATGGAGCAATCTCAGTATTGTTCTTGTGTTTATAGAGAATGTTGAACAGCGACATCGACACACAAATTCTTTGTTTTTAAAAAGGCTTTTATTGAACAGTAAGAATATGTTTTATAAAAGTGGAATTATTTAGAAGTTTAGAAGTGCGGACAACACAACAAAACACTGGTATCTGCACCCTTCTAGAGTAAATGAGTGAACGTAATGTCGTTTATCAATGAATGCACTTATGTACAGTCTGTCAATAATATTAGTCTCTGTATATCAACCTTGGTGTGTCATTAAATGTATAAATGTGCATATGCCAAATACCTTCAAAGTTCTTGGAGTTATTATGTTTGTTCATAATATTGTGTTGTTCATAATCTGCATCACCAATCTCAATAGACTTCATCACGTCATGAACTTCTTCCCTTGTAACAACAATGTGCGTATCGGTCTCCTCCGGTGGTTCTTGAAAATATTCAGTTTCATCGTCACATTCAGGTAGTAATCCACTGTTTGAAATGTCGTCTCCGAGTCCGGTATAACGCCGACATCGGATTCAGCATCGCTGTTGTTCTCTGCCTTGCTGTTGGAGAATTGACTATCATCGCGGAAAATGTAGACCAGTATGAAATGTTTACACTGACTTTGATCTATCGCCCTGGTCAGATTAAGGTCCGCGATATGATTAAGAGCTTCCACCACCCGCTTCTCATAATCCATAACAACATGGAGATGAACGTTTTCACAGACAAGTGAAACCAAAGGCTTCTTGTCTTGGGCGTAATGTTTACGGAAGTGACTTCAGCTTTTCTTCATCGCGGGTATGCCACCTACACAATAATGTATCCTGGTGGATAGAAAACGCGTAAGATTTAAAGGTTGAACTCTATCAAAACGGTTTCACATTGTGACTTCACATCACATGGAATATGGAGGGATGATCTTCAACTGCATTTTCGCTCTAAAGGAAACTATCGAACGGCGTTCTCGCTGTTCAGCGTCTCGGTAAGTGAACTGTGTTTCCCCATGTAATCTAATGGGAATATTTAACACAACGGTTTAACATTAATCAACTATTTAAAAGTCTAACTCTGTTTTGAAAGTAGAGATAAAAAAAACCCACAAAGGAACATAAAACTAGAAAAATCGAATTTTCCTTCCAGAAAGCTTTTTTAACTTATTTAACAGCTCGGGGTGATTTAAGAAACGTGCAACAATTCAAAAATCACTGCGGTGTGTCACATATGTATGTGTGTATATGGTTATGGATGTATATGGATATGTATATGTGTGTGTTCACTTTATTAACATTTTGTATATATACATTATTTACCATTTTGTCTGACATGTATTACAAGCAAATATAATGGTAGTATAGTGGTGAGCATAGCTGCCTTCCAAGCAGCTGCCTAATTACATTTAGACAATCTATGCCACAAATATAAATTAAAGAGATGATAAATAGGGTGGGTCCAGGAACCAAGCGGGGGAAAACCAGCTGCTCATGGAGATAATGATGGAGAAACAAAAGCACAGAAGTGAGGATCCCGCGAAGGTATCGGGGACAGCTCAGACCTTGTTACTCTATAATAAAGGTCTACCTGAGAACTCAACTCCACCTTGACTGCTGCTGTTTTTTTTATTAAACAAAAAGAATGAATCAAAAACGTTGTTTTCGCCACAACATAATTGGGGTCACAAAAACGATTGGAAAGAAGGGTCCGAAGAACTGCCGAGCGGACCAGACCACACAAACAAGCAAGTGGCCACTCCAAAAAAGAGGTACGTGAAGTTCTTTCTATTAGATGCTTGTGTGGTCCGCGCCGACCAACCCTTAAGGCTACTCAGTGGTCTCTCCAAATTAACTAACCAAAAGTATAGAAATAATAGGCAGAGGTGATTGGGTTACAGGAACAGAAAAAAACATGCAAAAGCCTGTGGATTCTGCTCTGTGTTGAGAAGGTCTGAACGGACAGGTCCCTATGATGTTACACTTCAAGAAAGTAAATCTTTAAGGGCTGTACGAATAAGAAAACATTGAAAGCCTATGATACCGCTCTGTGTTTGGAAACATTGGAGTTCTGCATAGTTAGGTCTCCCACAGTTACCGCTTCAAGATTTATGAATTTGACGGACAGCTCGGGTGGGATGAACTAAATCCGGTAGATAACTTTTGGTGTTAAGAAAACGTCAAGGCCTGAACAGAGCAGTCTCCATGGTTTAAGGGAATAAAAACCTCTATATAAATCACATTCCACAATTACCACTTTAAGACTTATGAACTTAAAGGACTGCCCAAGTGGGGCATAAACAAACTCAGTGTCAGAAACTGCACTTGGCTTGTGCAGATGTAATGGCAAAATACTGAACTAATCCTATGCCAGCTTCTTACCTATCTGTCTTACCAACAACAAGAACATTTTGTACTGCAGGTCACAGTTGAAACTGTTGAAACCGCCTTGGGACAAAGGGGAAGTTGTCTTTCACTTGTCTGACTTGTGCACCCCACCAGATGGTCTGGACAGGACACCAGACTACACCCTCTTCTAAGTAATGGTCCATGTGATGAAATTGATATAAGCCATCGAGCAAGTTGATTCGGGGGAGAAGCTCTTTTTTGAAACTCTCCCCATTCAAATGAATTGGTTTGGATTTTGTTTTGTGTAGCACAAAACAATTTGAACAATCATACTCTGGGACAAGATTCAAAAGATTCATTTTCGGGACTATGTCAAGTGAAGTCAAGTGAAGTCAAGTCACACTTTATTTATAAAGCATATTTCATACCAGGGCAACACAATGCACTATACAAAGAAATTCAATCAAAAATAGAAAATAATTGTCAGCTGGTAATTTCAACAGAATGCCCATGAATCAACAGCAACAACCAAAGCAGTAGCAACAACAAAAAAAACAACAACAAAAACAGCAACAAACGCAACTACAACCGAAGTAGCAACAACAGCAACAGCAGAAACAACAGCAGCAGCAGCAGCCACAGAAGCAACAACAACAGCAGCAACATCAACATACGCAGTAACAACAACAACATCAAAAACAACAGCAAAAACAACTACAACAGCAGAAACAGCAGCAACAACAACTGCAGCAATCGCAGCAGCAACAACAGAAACAACAGCGCAAATAATCTGAAATTTACTATTACAGGTCAAGTTTTCATTCAAACCTCGGGAGGGAGATCCTTTTGACTCTCTCTCTCTGAAAACACACCCTTCTTATGATCCTCTCACTGTAATCTCAAAACAGAATCAACAACACCAACAACAGCAGCAACAAAGAAACAACAACAGCAACAACAACAACAACAGCAGCAGCAGCAAAACAAGCAGAAACAACAGAAAAAATAACAGGAACAGCAGCAACAAAAGAAACAGCAGCAACAAAAGAAACAGCAGCAACAGCAGCAACAACAGAAACAGTGGCAGAAAATGTCTGCGCAATCATAAGAACAGTCAGTGCAGAATAAACAGAATCACACCATAAAGAACACACACGCAAATCTCACAGCATATAGAGCACACACACAAATCTCACAACATAGAGAATACACACACTCACACACACACACACACACACACACACACACACACACACACACACAATTCTTCTGCAATGGTCGGTGAGGTTAATCTGCCTGCTACAAGAAAACAGAAACTGAGAATATTCAAGATTCATTTATTTATTCTTCAGAATAAACAGAAAGATACAGTACTGCTCCAAAGCAGTGTTCTGATCAGTCTCATCTTATTTCTGATTAAGAGGGCTTTATACAACAACAGAGGGTGTGGCTTGGGTCAGAAGTCATTTGCAAGTCTGTGTCCCTCAACTGTCTCCCTGGATGCCACACTCAAACAGTGATTTCACAGGAACTTGTAAATGACCTGGCAGACGCGGACTACAATCCCGTACAATGCACCTCCAGGCTCCCTGTGGCTATTCTTCATCTTCTTACAAGGTAAACAGGGCCAAATGTGATCTGGTTCTTCCATGTTAGAATTGACATTGTAGAGAGAAAGAACATTTCACTTTACGTAAAGTTGGGGGGTTCCTGGGAAAACAGAGACAATGTTTTAAAAAAACTCCCCCTCTGGAGGTAGAGGCCTTTGGCCTCATTCAAAATAAATGTTCATGACCATTTTTCTCTCAAACGGTCCAGCCTGCAGCACTGGAACACGATTGTGGTTTTTTTCTGGCAACCGCAGTACGCACAGACATGGTTGAGGAGAACCGGGATGTTACAGACGTCTTGTTCGAGTTTGATCAATTTCAATGTATAATTGAAGCAGAAATGAAACTCGGAAAACTGTAACTCGTGCCACGTTTTACAAAAGCCCAAAAACCATAATCGCTCACAGAAAGTGCTTCACACCGCAGGAAGTTCTCAGAACTCATTCTTTTATGTCCACATTACATGATCCAGTAATGATCTTAAATTTTGAAACACTGTTCTTGAGGGACAATTAAACTAAATGAAACAAGAAGAACATTCAGTGACCTAAGTGCACAGTGAATGGTCAAACACATTAGCATGAGAAATGCTCATGTGAAAAACACATTAAAAATAAGATACCTAAGATATTTCAAGTAAACATGTCATGATTAATACCTAGTTCATTTCCCCCCAAAATACAGCATCACCCCGCCCCGGCCTCGCAGGGGACATGGCAGCTTGGCCCTTGGGGAATTACAAGTTCAGGATGTTGTGATTTCGAGATGAGGATCTCATAATTAGGATATTATACACAGATTTCAATAAATGCAATCATATTCAATAATAAAACCTGCATAATGCAATTCTCTTGAGGTTGTTTGCTAGCATTGCATTTGCCAATATTCCAATATTCCTTCAGAGTAAAGTCTGCAGTTCTAAGTCAAAGCAGCATGTTACCAAAAGCCTGCTCCACCATTGGCTTTCAGTCAAATTCAACCTTGTTCCTTTTCAACTGTCATAAATGGGGCAGAGAGTTAAAATACAGGGGACGAAGATGAAGATGAAGGAGAAGCAGGGGGAGCAGAAAGTTGTGGTGCACCTCAGGATGACCCTAGGCCTGCTGTCAGCCCACCATCATCGGGAACGTTGTGGGTAGCGGGATCTACATTGCCCCCAAGGAAGTCCGGATGCACAGCGGCAGCGTGGGCCTCTCCCTGCCAGTGTGGACGGTGTGTGGGGACCTCTCCCTGTATGATAAGGCCCCCTATCTGTCCGACAGATCGAAACCCCGTCCGAAACGCCCGCTCGCAAGCCTGGTGGGGCCCCCACGGCCACCAACACCATGTGCAAAGGCAAGGCCTGCCCTACTGCAACCGGCCAGACGCCCCATCCAACTGCAAGTCCTGAGCCCGATCCATGTAGCTGAGTGCGCTCAGTGCAGGACACCCGGATGTCAGCTATCTGTTGTTCTTCTGTTTATAATATCAGCATAAAATAGCTGTCTTGGGGTTGTTTGCTAGCATTGTATTTTCCAAGATTCAAATATTCCTTCAGAGTAAATATTGCAGTGTTAGTCCAAGCATCATGTTTCAAAAAGCCTGCTCCATCATAGGATCTTGGTCATATTCAACGTTGTTCCTTGTCAACTGCCATGAATACGCTGGAGAGTGAAATGCAGGCATGGAAGACAAAGACAAAGGAGATGCAGGGGGAGCAGAAAGAAGTGGTGCACCTCAGGAGGACCATAGGCATACTGCCTGCCACCGCCTTCATCATCGGCACCGTGGTGGGCAGCGGGATCTTCATTGCCCCCAAGGGGGTCCTGATGTACAGCGGCAGCGTGGGCCTCTCCCTGCTGGTGTGGATGTTGTGCGGGTTCCTCTCCCTGTTTGGTAAGACCCTCATTCTGTTTTGGGGGATTGTTCCTGTTGCTTTATCATGAATCATTCTGTCATCATTCATACCATTTGATTTAATGCAGAGGCTTTCCATATGCTGGCGTCTCACCAACTTATAGGTGAAAGAAAGTCTTTTTGTTTTAAACCAACCGACCTTTCAGCTTTATTATGACTAATCTAAGAGTCATTGTGGTCTGTTGTGGGGATGGGATGGTTTGAGGTGATTGGGTCAGGGTGGCTGCATTCCAGATGCTCACTGGTTGTGCTAACGAGCGGGGGGTTTAAACCCCCATCCACACACACACTCAAGAGAGGACATGTTCCATCTGCTCCTGGCTAATTCCACCAAACCTCCTTTCTACAATAAACTAGTGTCCATCGTCTGTGTCTCTGTGCCGGAGGGCCCTAAAATGCCACTTGAGTGGTGTGTGGGTAAGTGGTAGGAGAAATTACAACACTAATGTTTGTCGATATTTTGAGTTTGTTTCTTTTGTCTTTGGATAGGTAAGGGTTAGAGCCGCTCCTTTAGGGTTCAAGTGGCTACTAGCCTCTCATGACATAACAACAATTCTGAAATGTACATTTCATGAATACAACTCAAATTGCTGGTAGATCTGCCTTGCAGCATGTGCACTGCTTTGTTTGCAATGTTCATTGTTGTGTGCATCCATCCAAAACATTGATACCTGTGCATACATACATGGACATTAACCTCTTTTTTTACTCACTCCAATGTGGGATTAACCCATACCTTTCACTGACCTCGTCTCCTCACAGGGGCGCTGTGCTATGCTGAACTGGGCACAACTTTCACAAAGTCCGGGGGCAACTACACCTATCTGCTGGAGACCTTAGGCCCTCTGCCCGCCTTCTTACGCCTGTGGTCCGAGTTCTTATTCATAAGGTTGGGTTGACTTCGATTTTCCTTTTAAATTGGTAATATGTGTATTTCGTAAAGAAAATCCCCAATTTGATCATTTAATTAGATGGCACAACAGCCATTGTTGGTTTTCTACCATTGTTCCATTGGTTCCTTTGGTTACCCAGGCCCGCGGTGGCGTCCTATGTGTCCCTGGCCTTCGGTCGATATGTTGTCGAGCCGTTTTTCACACCCTGCGCGGCTCCCCCGGTGCTCATCAAACTGGTCAGCATCCTTGGTGTGAGTGAGTGGCCTTAACTTCTGCCTGGTTCTGTCATTTGACATGTCACGTCAAAGTGCATTCCCGTGAATTGAACCGTTTACATAAGCGTGAAGACATTCTTTGTTTTTCCATTGTCTCCTTCAGCGTTTGTGGTGGCAATCAACTGCTGGAGTGTGACCATGGCCTCTCGGACTCAGACCATCTTGACCTTTATTAAAACATTTGCCCTGGTCCTCATCATCGTTTCCGGGGCCATGGCACTGGCTCGAGGTGGGGGAGGATGATTATGAATATTGAATGTAATTCAGTTCATTTGTCACAGATCTGCCATCAGCGCTGTGTGCTGTCTCTTCCCTGCAGGACAATCTGAAAATTTCCAAAATGGTTTTGAGGTTGACACAGCAAAACTGGTTATGTTGCCGCTGGCCTTCTATAATGGTTTATATGCCTATGGCGGTTGGTGAGTACTCTGAATGCATTCAAGTTAGCTTTTTTGTCCAGTCTATATTTATATTGATGTGCTTTCCATTAATTTATGTATTTTTTCAGGTTTCATCTTAATTGTGTCACGGAAGAAGTAATCAACCCAAATCGGTATTTCAGATCTTATGCAATATCTCAACGCTATCTCCCTGCTGCTTGAAGTGATCATAATTGACGTTACAACTAAAGACATGTGCTCTTGGTTTCAGGAACATCCCACTGGCAATCAGCCTCTCCATGGTGACGGTGACAGTGCTCTATGTGATGGTAAACATGGCCTACTACAGCGTGATGACACCCTTTGAGCTGCTAGTGTCCGATGCTGTGGCTGTGGTCAGTGTCAATTAATAACCAGCATCTAATAAAGAAGCAATATTTAGGAAATGGTTTCACTCTTTTGGCCAATTATAGTTCCTGCGATACATTGTCTCTGTTTCTGTTCCAGACATTTGCGAACAAAGCACTCCAGGCCTTGTCACCTGTGATTCCTGTTCTAGTGGCGTTGTCCTGCATTGGGGCAGTGAATGGAGGCTTATTTGGTGCATCCAGGTAACCAGCAGAGAACGTGATTCTTAAGGCCCTGTTGAATTCATGTTTTTCAAAAGGCTTTGAAAGGCTTTGTCATATGAGTTGTCTGAAGGGTACGGGTAGGGCTGCAAAGACTGTGGAGATCTGGAGATCTGGGGGAACCTGCAGCACTGCAAACAGACAGACAGATGAACCAATAACCCCCAATCACTCAATTTGCAAAGATGTTAGGCAAAGGCAGCTTTGAGGGATAGCGGGTTGAGTAATCCATCAGGACATACATATTAATTTCATCCCAGTGCACAGTGTTCTAAAGGGCAAATGAGGTCTATCCCCACTGTGTCAAGCATGGCAGGTGGCCAACAGTTACGTGCAGTGAGGGGATTAGGAGGCACTGGTTTGTATTAGAGCCAGATTTACATATGTATGAACCAGATAAAGGATGGTTTGGCGACTGTATGTTTCAAATTTAATTTCAGCTTTCTTTACAACACTTGCATACAGGTAAGTTACATATTTGATTCACGTTTTATAGGCAAATGCAGTTCCACTATTAATATTTATTCAAAGTAAATGAAAATATATATTGTATGGTCTTACATGTTAAAGAAGTCCATTTGCCAATCCTTCTGGCAGTGAGAGCCTTGTGGTCTCTGGCCCTGGACTTTACCCAGACCAGCACACCAGAACTAGTCCGCCGATACTCCACCACCTCTGCCCCATGGACACACATACAACCACACCAGCCCTTGATACCATCACATGAGTTGCTTTCACACATGCACTCCGGACAATATCAGGATAGTGGTGTCCGGACATTGTCCGCAGCTGCCCTTTCACACATGTAGCACACAACCGGAGATTGTCCATGTCAGACGTGTTCTCACTTTCTGTAAATACTCAGGGGACAGAGCCTAGAGAGAGTGTGCAGGAAGCTGGACGTGACGCAATGACACAGCAGAGGTTTAGCACGCCCAAGTTGGTGGACGATGCTACCGACTTATCTTTCTTTTCGTTGATGCTCCATGTCTTTGGATATAATATAAACGAAAGAGTGGAAAGGAATATACAGGAAAGGAGTATGAAGAAGCTATGCCCCGTGCACAAAGATCCATGCAAAGGTAGTTAGCTGATGCATAATAGAGATGTCATCTACATGCGACATGCCACTTGCTCTCCTTGAATGCTCCAGACAATTATCTACTCTGTTCACATATACTGCTCAATCGGACATTCTGCAAACGTTGAACTAATGTCCTGGCTGTGTTAAGTCTGTGTAATGTATGGTTAAAAGGATTCAGACATTTGCGTTTATACAGCTCCACCGAGAAATGTCTGGAAATTCAGGGTTGCAGTGCATGTGTGAAAGCAGCTTTATAAGCATAATGGATGGATACTCTAGACAACTCTAACACTAATACAGAGCTATTTTAAGTTCCCCTTGTTGAAAGGTTTGTCATCAGAGGGCACCACTGTGAGGATACTATGATATATTCAGACTGTCAGTGTCTCATGAACCTATCTAGTCTATATTTGAACTCACTGTATAATTTATTACCTTTAACAGAGTGAACCAAAAGCAGTTAAACAATAAATTATATTTTAACAAACAAACTTTTAATAATATCTAAAATTGAATTAAAATTAAGTACTGTACATTCTTTGGCAAAGGGACAGACCAATTTATATTACTGCTACAGTATTACTGGTCCATATATATAGATAATATTTCAAATGAGCAAAACATTAAGTACTGTACATATTGTGCTGGGGGTAGCATCTGAATCCTCACTCCAGGGAGGAGGAAGGATGTTGGGATGGAGATGTGCATGGCATTACTGAGGGGCAAGATAAATGGAAGAAAATAGAATATAAACAATGAATTATGGGTGGGCAAGCATTTTGGGATCAACACACAAACACACACGTACACAAACACGCACACAGTAAAGCAATACTGTCGACAGCACTACTAAAGACAGCCCAATCAACTAAGAAATAGAGAAACTTGGGAGTAATTACAATTTCAACAACAAAGCAAGTTGTAGAGAAATGTTCTTGTTTTGAAGAAACTCAAAAGAAGTTTTGTCAGCAACCCACTCTTCAGTGCAACTCCGTCAATCACCATTTCAGTATTCAAGGCCATTAAGATGTTCTTCTCAGTGGCCATCAGCATGAAATCCTCTAGATGTACTTCTTGGTAGAGAAACTCTGCTCACAGCTGTGAGGCACCCTGTTGTAAAAAGTTGACACTGTCGAAATTTTAACAATCTTTGACTTAGATTTTATACTTAAGATCATTTCAAACCAACTTGAGATTATCGCCAAACCTGAGAAGTGTCCCATAGTATGTGCCCTTAATCAAACAAACAAACTACAAATATCACTACAATTAATTAACCATCTACGTTGCAGGATGCTGTTTGTGGGGGCCAGGGAGGGACACTGGCCAACACTCTTCTCCATGATCCACATCCGCAGACACACTCCCCTGCCTGCCGTGCTCCTACTGGTGCTGAATGTTTTGCATGCATTTCACACAACAATGAATAAAAAGCATGTGTCAGTGCATTTTCAAAGATCCGTAATGGATGTATTGCTGTCAATGACGTTGCGACTCCACAAATTTGGAATGTGTGGATTTTTCATTACAACTGTGCTGTCTGTTTTTTTTAGTATCCGTTGGTTGTGATAATGATTATCACCGGGGAGATCTCCAAGCTCATCAGGTTTGTCTCCTTCCCTCGCTGGTTCTTCATCGCCTTGGCAACCCTGGGGATGCTCATCCACCGTTATCGCTACCCTCTTCACCCCAGGCCCTTCAAGGTAACCAGATACACCAGGTTTGATCTTTCAGCTTTGACCTCTACCTTCTGACCCCGAATCGGTACCGATTTAATTGATTCCTCCTCACTGTTGTTCTTTTTGCTCAAAGGTGCCTCTGGTCATTGCCGTCACCTTCACCATTGTGTGCTTCTTCATCGTGGGGCTGTCTCTGTACTCTGATCCCTGGAACACAGGGCTAAGCTGTGTCCTGACGCTGACAGGCATCCCAGTCTACTACATGACCATCCACCGGTTCCGCCTGCCCACCCGGTGGAGACGTGTCTACAGTAAGTCAAGCAAAATCTGGCCATTAGGGGGCACCATCACATTTCACATTTATTTAACAAATACACGCCACAGTAAGATGGAAATGCATTGTCCGTTTTCATAAAATAACCCTCACACTCCCCTAACTCCTCAGATTACTGCAGTAAGCAGCTCCAGATCTTTTTTGAGGTCATTCAGCAGGAGGTCCAGACGTACTGAAGACAATACTGACTGGCTGGATGCTTCGAACTCAAACACATAACTGTTTGTCCCAGTGCATGGGACATTGATGTTTCTTCCCCATAAGAGACAATACTTTAAGTTTCCGTTATTTTCAAATAACAGGTACAGTAATGGGTGAATGTATTGGCACCAATTTCTTCCAAGAAATTGTTGAAATTAAAACTTTTTTTATCCATACAGTATGTATTTCTCTAAAATACAATATTCTTTTTTATTCCATGCAGAAATCTTGGCCGGTACAATATTATAGGTACCTCTTTTGAAATTGTGGAAAATAATTGGATTGGGAGCAGGGGATTCTAATTTGATTATTAATTTAAGGTCTAATCATCCAATTACCTTAAATGGAGAAATGCACTTATTCTGCTGCTTTGGTCACTTTAAGAAAATAAAGAAAAGCAGAGAATAGAGGTCAGAGAGAAGACATATGGCAAAACATGGACACATCTCAGAGCCACAAGTCCATCTGGTCCTCATTTTATTTTTATTTTTTAACCTGTGCTGTCAGCATGCTGGGCAAACAACACAGAGTATTTGTATGCCATTGCATCTAGGACAGAATTAGTCTGCAAGTGGAATTCAACTTCTCAACCTGCAATGCCTCTCTTTATTCATTCTTTAATCATCAAAAACTGCTGCAACAACTCTGTCCTTGCAAACAACAACATGTACATGGAAAAACGTAGAGTAAACATAGAAATGTCGGATGATGTGTGTGTGTGTGTGTGTGCGTGCATGCGTGTGTGCGTGCGTGTGTGTCCACCTTGATATATGGGTCTCAATGACCATCAATGATGTTTTCAAAACCTTACATTGCACTGTTATCAAATGGCCTGTAATGAGTGCAGATCTAAATCCCAAACGACCAGTCCATCTAACATCTGGTTCTTATGACCCTCGGTGTAGGGACCTCATTGAGGGTCATAAGAAGGGTTTGATTGCAGTCATGTCCTCCAAAGGCAGTGCTACCAAACACTAAATGTCGATTTTTTTAAATGTTGTCAATGCCATTTCTGTTGATTTAAAAAAGGATATGTTGAGTTTGGAAGAGAGAAAAAAACATCAACATTTTCAGCCACGGCTGTAAAAAGATGGCAGGAGAAGATACTGTATATATGCATATATATATTTATATATGCTGTTTCCCTTAACAGCCAAAACATGACTTGTGGAACGGGTGACGATGCTGTGAACTTCTTTTGATAAATCCCTCTTGATTTGTTGAGCAAATCATTTGTTGATTGAAATATCACTTCCTCGTGTGATTACACTGATTGCAGGACAACAAAAAAAAGTACCGTAATCACAGCTGAATAAAAGCCCCTTTAAACATCTGGTGACGGGATGGGTGTTAACTGTAATAAATGCCTAGGCTCCTGTACAACCTAAACTGCTTTCACACATGAACTGCAATCCTGAAATTATCGGGATATAACCCGGGGAGCTGTATGTGTGAACGCAAGTGTCCGAATCGGTTGGACCTAGGGCTGCCCCAGTAGGAAAGCCATCAGTCGACTTCAGTCGTTATTTTATTTTGTCAGTCAGTGTGCATTACAATAACAGGATAAAACAGATAGGAGCTTATGGAATTCACAGGGATGACATTTCAATGAGGAATTATAAATAAGTAGAATCATAAATATATTTTTATATGTGTGAATCGAACACAGCACGTGGTGCACCCCATGCTCCATTCCTCTAAATAAAACAACTAAAAACAATGTGGGTGTGGGCCAGAAGGAGCATGCCATCCATGGCTTGTAGACTCGTTAAAATAATTTTTCTGCCCCCAACGCAATGAGAGGGGGTGATCGGGGTTCAATTTGTGCCCTCGTCTCCTCATGCGGGTGTGAGAACCAGCCAGAGCAGGGTTCAGCAACTTGCGGCTCCAGAGCCACATGGGGCTATTTAGCGCCTCTCCAGTGGCTCCCTGTGGCTTTGAAAAAAAATGATATGGAAATGAATAACGGCCATTTTTCAACATTTTAATTTTAAGTTATCATTGTTGTAGGCCAAAAGTGATTCTTATATTCTCAAATTGAAAAACTGTGTAGCCTATACACCGTATATAAGAAATGTCATAACATTTCAGTCAACTAAAATGTGCATCAGGGGTTTAAGTTTTCCGAGTTGCAGCTTTGATGGAATGCAGTTGCTTCGTAAGCACGCCACAGGAACGTGACGAGGCAGGGTCCGCACGTGTCGAGCAACCAATCAAAATCGACTATTTGGTCCCCTACTCACGCACATGCAGACATTCCAGCCAATGGGAGAGCAGACAGCTGGCAGTGGATACTGGATAGCAGCAGCACGAGCTCTCTGGGAACGCCGGAGAGCACGTGTTCATATTTGGAACAATTTCGCCGGCAATACAGTAGCTATGGATTCTAAATCCAAAAAATGAAAAGTCTCGCAGGAAAATAGAGAGTTTAATTCTGTTTGGACAGATTGATTTGCTTTCACTGCCAACGATGCTGGCTAACCTGTATGCTCGATGTGAGGCGAGAAATTTGCAAACAACAAAAAATACAATGTTGAAAGACATTTCCAGAACAAGCACACAGCATTTGCTGAAAAGTTCTAAGCTGGAGATGAGCGAAAAAGAGCGATTTTTGAACTGCTGTGAAAAGCTGAGCGGAGCAATTATATTTTCAAGAGGTGGATCAAAAAAAGTGAATAGAAAAAGAGTAATTCTTGGAAAGCTGTTTACAGAAGGAGAATACATGTAAGAATCGTTTATTAAAATATCAGATCATCTATTTTCGAACTTCAAAATCAAACGTGAAATTGTTTAGAGAATTAGAGATATGTCTCTTTCTGCAAAGACTGACAAAGACGGAGACATTAAAATGGCAACAAACATCACAAGTCAGCAAATTAAGGACATAAATTCAGCTCAAGCATACTCAATCGCCTGTGATGAGTCAAGTGATGTAAATGATATTGAACAGACAGCGGCGTTATGCAGATATGTGACCCACCTCATACTTTTGGGTTTTTTGGACACTCTTGACATTTTTTCCATAATTTGAAAGTGGAGAATCTGAGCTTTCAAACAAGGTGTCACTTGTGCAAATCAAGCAAATATTTTTAAAGCTATGACTTGTTAATGACAAGGGTGTGGTAAACCATGTTTCTGAGACAATCACCTTGAACGTTTCGCCCAGACTTGGCTTTATTCAGCCAGCTCCCAGAATGGAAATGGGGTAGCCAGAGCCACATGGCTAATTAACATACTGCTGAATAAAGTTGAACAATGTCAACAGCACAACTATTTTTGTTTTTAAAAAAGCTTTTATTTATCAGTAAGAATATACATGTTTTATAAAAGTGGAATTATTTTATTTTATTTTAAATCACCAACCTCAACGGACTTCATCTCGCATCAACTTCTTCCATTGTGACAACAATCATCTCCGGTGGTTCTCGAAAATATTCAGTTTTATCGTCACAATCAGGTAGAAATCCGCTGTTTGAAATGTTCTCCAAGACCGGAGTAATATCCGATTCAGCATCACTGTTGTTCTCTGCATCGCAGTTGGAGAATTGACAATCATCGCAGAAAATGTAGACCAGTATAAAATGTTTACACTGACTTTGATCTATTGCCCTGGTCAGATTAAGGTCCGTGTTATGATTTAGAGCTTCCGCCCCCCAACTTCTCATAATCCATACCAAGTCCCTAGTTTATGTCTCTTTGTTTCGTCTTCCCTTTATCTGCTTGTCTCCTCTCGTAGACCCAGTCTGTCCGTCCATCTCCAGAGAGCCCTGTTTACCTGCTTGTCTCCGCTCGTCGACCAAAGCTGTCCGTCCTTCTTCATCCAGCCCGGTTCCCCGTCTCTTCACCCGGATCCTGGACCCCTACCCCCGGTCATCACCATCCCTGCCCAGCCCTGCTCCATCCCTACCTGATCAGGTCCCCCCAGCCAGCTCCACCGTGTGGGCTAATAAACATCCTTTGTCTGCCTCCCGTCTCCCCGTGTCGTGCGTTTGGGTCTCTCCTAGCCCTGGTTGTGACAAAAAATCTAACTCTGTTTTGAAAATAGAGATTAAAAAAAACGCACAAAGGAACATAAAACTGTAAAAGTTGAATTTTCCTTCCAGAAAGCTTTTTTAACTTATTTAACAGCTTGTGGTGATTTAAGAAACGTGCAACAATTCGGAAATCACTGCGGTGGGTCACATATGTATGTGTGTATATGGATATGGATGTATATGGATATGTATATGTGTGTGTTCACTTTATTTACATTTTCTATATATACATTATTTACCATTTTGTCTGAAATGTATTACAAGCAAATATAATGGTAGTATAGTGGTGAGCATAGCTGCCTTCCAAGCAGCTGCCTAATTACATTTAGACAATCTACAACACAAATATAAATTAAAGAGATGATAAATAGGGTGGGTCCAGGAACCAAGCGGGGGAAAACCAGCTGCTCACGGAGATAATGATGGAGAAACAAAAGAACAGAAGAGAGGCTACCCCGAAGGTATAGCGAACAGCTCCGACCTTGTTACTCTATTATAAATGTCTACCTGAGAACTCAACTCCACCTTGACTGCTGCCGTTGTTTTTGATAAAGAATCAAAAACTTTGTTTTCGCCACAACATAATTGGGGTCACAAACAGGATTGGAAAGAAGGGTCCGAAGAACTGCCGAGCGGACCAGACCACACAAACAAGCAAGAGGCCACTCCAAAAAAGATGTACGTGAAGTTCTGTCTATTAGTTAGACGTTTTGTGTGGTCCGCGCCGACCAACCCTTAAGGCTAAGCAGTGGTCTCTCCAAACGAACTGACCAAAAGTATAGAAATAATAGGCAGAGGGGAATGGGTTACAGGAGCAGAAAAGGTGTGCATGCAAAAGCCTGTGAATTCTGCTCTGTGTTGAGAAGGTCTGAACGGACAGGTCCCTGTGATGATACACTTCAAGAAAGTAAATCTTTAAGGGCTGTACGAATAGGGAAAAATTAAAAGCCTTTGACACTGCTCTGTGTTTGGAAACATTGGAGGTCTGCATAGTTAGGTCTCCCACAGTTACCGCTTCAAGATTTATGAATTTGACGGAGAGCTCGGGTGGGATTAACTAAATCCGGTAGATACCTATTAGTATTAAGAAAACGTCAAGGCCTGAACAGAGCGGTCTCCATGGTTATCGCTTTAAGGGAATAAATAACCTAAAGGTCTGTACAAATCACATTCCACAGTTACCACTTTAAGACTTATGAACTTAAAGGACTGCCCAGGTGGGGCATAAGCAAACTCAGTGTCAGAAACTGCACTTGGCTTGTGCAGATGTAATGGAAAAATACTGAACTAACCCTCTGGGTTAGGGTTAGGGTTAGGGAAGTTGCCTTTCAGTTGTCTGACTTATGCACCCCACCAGATGGTCTGGACAGGAAACCAGACTACACCCTCTTCTAAGTAACGGTCCATGTGATGAAGTTGAGTTCACAGCTGAAGCCCTCAAGCAAGTTGGTTCGGGGTAGAAGCTCTTTGTTCCTCTGTGTGACATGTCAAGTGTTTCCAGCTGATCAATTTTCTATATAATAAACTTAGACTGAGTGACAATATTTGAATTTTCTGTTTTACCTGAACTATCTCACCCCAGACATCGAGCATCACCTGAGTTTCTGGGATTTCCACAACAATTCTTTGGCGTCACAAACAGGAACTCCTCCTGCTGATATCTGACCCGATCTCCTCTACAGGTTGAACTGTATGGCTGTGGTCTGCGACTAGGGAAGCCTAAAGTCACCCGTGACGTCTTCAAAACGAGAGGGGAAGCAGGTGCCTGAGTCAGGCCAATCGGACAAATTTTAGGATACGAGATCCACGAACAAACTACACATGTAACGGTGAGAGTACAACAATTGAATATAGGTCCGGGTCGTATTTAACGTTTCTGTGTCTGGGACACGAAACAGTGAAAAGGTTGTTTAACATTGATTGTCCAAGTTCAACTTCCCCCTGTCAGGGTACTAAATGTAATATTTAGGGTACCAAATTTAATCAATACAGGGAAGCACTGGAAGTGTTAAACGGACAGTATGGGAAATTATGGTTTGAAATCAGCCCCTCCGAATGGACGGGTCTCTCAAAATTTATGGTTGATGAACATGGTGGGACAGTCGTATTACAATTTGGTTTCTGGGAAAAAAAAGACTTGGTTTCCCCACCAATGGTAGTTTTAGCACAAGACAAATAGACTAGTTGAGGACAAAGCTAGAGGAATATGATATGGTTAAAGGGTGCAAGAGACAATGCCTTGATTGGAGGATTTTAGGTATGTGGGAGAAAGAAGTGATAACAAGGGAGAAGATGTGTGAATAAATTTGCAGAGCAAAATAACCCTGGCCGATTTCCCAAAGTTGACCCAAGTATGAGTTGGACTGTGGCCGTTGCCTCAGCTGGCTATAGTACTGATAAGGCTGCCCCCTATGCTCAACGCTCTGGTGCTGTATCCGCCATTGATGACCAGACATAAATGTCGAACAGAAGTAGTCTGAATGGTCCATTAATATCTTGGCTAAATTGTGTTTATTTAGTGGGAAAACATCTAAACTGACAGATTAGATAGATAGAGCGATAGATAGATAGATAGATAGATAGATAGATAGATAGATAGATAGATAGATAGATAGATAGATAGATAGATAGATAGATAGATAGATAGATAGACAGATAGACAGATAGATAGATAGATAGATAGATAGATAGATAGATAGACAGATAGATAGATAGATAGATAGATGATTCATGATTCAAGAGACTATGTCAAGTCAAATCAAATCAAGTCACACTTTATTTATAAAGTGTATTTTATACCAGGGCAACACAATGCACTTTACAAAGAAATTCAATCAAAAAAGAAAATAGTTGTCAGCTGGTCATTTTTAAAGAATGCCCCTGAATCAACAGCAACAACCAGACCAAACAACAAAAACAGCAACAAAAACAGCAACAAACGCAACTACAACCGAAGTAGCAACAACAGCAACAGCAGCAACAACAGCAGCAGCAGCAGCCACAGAAAAAAGAACAACAGCAGCAACATCAACATCAGCAGCAACAACAACAAAAACAACAGCAAAAACAACTACAACAGCAGAAACAGCAGCAACAACAACAGCAGCAATAGCAGCAGCAACAACAGAAACAACAGCGCAAACAATCTAAAATTCAAGAGTTTGGAGACGATTCACCAAAGGAACGCACATACAAAGACGTCACCGGAACAGGAAGTGGTAGCTCTCACCTGAATCGGAGATCTCCTCACCTGTATTGAGTCAACAGTGTGCACCATCTCATCTCAATTCAGTCGCAAGGCTTTAATTAACGTCTGTAAATTACGGGTCAAGTTTTCATTCAAACCTCGGGAGGGATATCATTTGACTCTCTCTCTCTGAAAAACACACCCTTCTTATGATCCTATCACTGTAATCTCAACACAGAAACAACAACAGCAGCAGCAGCAGCAGCAGCAACAGAAACAACAAGAACAGCAGTGGCAACAATACCAGCAACAAAAACAAAGAAAACAGCAGCAACAACATCAGCAGCAACAGCAATAATTGCAGCAACAACAGAAACAACAGCAGAAGCAACAGAAGCAACAGCAGCAGCAGCGGCAACCCCAGCAACAGACAGAAACAACAGCAACAGCAGCAGCAGCGGCAACCCCAGCAACAGACACAAACAACAGCAACAACAGAAACAGCAGCAACAGCAGCAGACAACAGAAACAACAAGAGAAACAGCAGCAGAAAATGTCTGTGCAATCAAAAGAACAGTCAGTGCAGAAAAACAGATCTCACAGCATACAGAGCACACACACACACAGAAATCTTACAACATAGAAAACACACACACAAAAACAACAACAAAAGCCACTACAACAGCAGCAACAACATAAACAACAACAGCAGCAGCAACAGAAACAACAGCAAAAAGCTGTTACCAGCAACAGAAACAACAAAAAAAAAAAAAACAACAACAAATACAACTACAAAAGCAGTAGCAGCAGCAGCAGCAGCAACAGTAGCAACAACTAGCACTAGCTGAGTGCTAGACAAGCGAAATTCCAAGTTCCAAAGACCCCCAAATATTTAAGGTGAGGGTCAAAGCCAGGAAATGGTGAGGATTTCACAGTGTGGACAATGTAAAATCCCTAATCCAAATCAGGTAAAGTTGGGAAGCAATTCAGCGAAGTAACGCACACAAAAAGACGTCGCCGGATCCAGAAATGGCAGTAACGCACACAAAAGGATGTCGCTGGATCCAGAAATGGCAGCTCTCACCGGAAACAGAAATTTCAACAGTGTGGACCATCTCATCATATCAATCCAGTTACGGTGCTTTAATTAGCATCCGTAAATTACAGGTAAAGTTTTCATTCAAACCTTGGGAGGGAGATCCTTTTGACTCTCTCTCTCTCTCTCTCTGAAAACACACCCTTCTTATGATCCTTTCACTGTAATCTCCAAACAGAAACAACAACAACAGCAGCCACAACAGAAACAACAAAACCAGCAGCAAAAAAGAAACAACAACAGCAACAACAACAACAGCAGCAGCAGCAAAACAAGCAGAAACAACAGAAACAACAACAGAAACAACAGCAGAACAGCAGCAACAGCAACTGCAGCACCAACAGAAATAACAACAGCAACAGCAGCAACATCAAAAGACAGAACGACAAAACAGAAACAGCAGCACAAAGCAGCAATCTCACAACAAAGAGAACACATACACACACACACACACACACACACACACACACACACACACACACACACACACACACACACACACACACACACACACACACACACACACACACAAAACAACAAAAACAATGACTCCAGCAACAGAAACAATAGCAGCCACAACAGAAAGAACAACAGAAACAGCAGCAACAACAGCAACAAAAGAAACAGCCGCAACAGCAACAACAACAGAAACAGCAGCAGAAAATGTCTGCGCAATCATAAGAACAGTCAGTGCAGAATAAATAGATCTCACAACATACAGAGCACACACACACACACACACACACACACACACACACACACACACACACACACACACACACACCACAACAACAGAGGGTGTGGCTCGGGTCAGAAGTCATTTGCAAGTCTGTGTCCCTCAACTGTCTCCCTGGATGCCAACCTCAAACAGTGATTTCACAGGAACTTGTAAATGACCTGGCAGACGCGGACTACAATCCCGTACAATGCACCTCCAGGCTCCTTGTGGTTATTCTTCATCTTCTTACAAGGTAAACAGGCCCAAATGTGATCTGGTCCTTCCATGTCAGAATTGACATTGTAGAGAGAAAGAACATTTCTCTTTACAAAAAGTTGCAGGGTTCCTGGGGAAACAGAGACAATATTTAAAAAGACTCCCCCTCTGGAGGTAGGCATTTATTCAAAATAAATGATTGTGAGCATTTTTCTCTCACAGGGTCCAGCCCGCAGCACTGGAACCCGATTGTGTTTTTTTCTGGCAACCGCAGTACCCACAGACATGGTTGAGGTCGCGTTAGAACCAAGATGTTACAGACGTCTTGTTCGAGTTTGATCAATTTCTATGTATAGTTGAAGCAGAAATGAAACTCGGAAACCTGTAACTCATGCCACGTTTTACAAAAGCCCAAAAACTATAATCACTCACAGAAAGTGCTTCACACCGCAGAAAGTTCTCAGAACCTCGGGAGAAAAGAACTCTTTCCTTTGTGTCCACATTACATGATCCAGGAATGATCTTAAATTTTAAAACACTGTTCTTGAGGGACAATTAAACTAAATGAAACAAGAAGAACATGCAGTGACCTAAGTGCACAGTGAATGGTCAAACACATTAGCATGAGAAATGCTTGTGTGAAAAAACACATTAAAAATAAGATACTTAAGATATTTCAAGTATACATGTCATGATTTATACATAGTTTATTTCGCCCAAAAAAACAGCGTCCCTCCGCCCCGGCCTCGCAGGGGACATGGCAGCTTGGACCTTGGGGAATTACAAGATCAGGATCTTGTGATTTAGAGATCAGGATATCATAATTATGACATTATACACAGACCTCTATAAATACAATCATATTCAATAGTAAAACCTGCATAATGCAATTCTCTTGAGGTTGTTTGCTAGCATTGTATATTTATTATGACTAATCTAAGTTTCATGCTTGTCCATATTTTGAGGTTGTTTCTATTTTCATGGGATAGGTTAGGGTTAGAGCTGCTCCCTTAGAACCTTTGACCCGTCTCGTTTTTGCTCTGCCCACCCCACAGAGGGTTCTAGTGGCTCCTAGGCTCTCATAAGATAACAACAATTCTAAAATGTACATTAAGTGAATACAACTCAAAATCCTGGAAGATCTGGCTTGTAGCGTGTGCACGTCCATGTTAGCAATGTTCTTGGTTGTGCGTAGAATCTAGTTTCTATGGAAACTTTGGTACCTGTGCATACATACTGTACATGAATACGAACCTATTTTTTTACCCACTTCCATGCAGGGTTAACCCATACGTTTTACCCGTCACTGACCTTGTCTCCTCTCAGGGGCACTGTGCTATGCTGAACTGGGCACAAGTTTCACACAAATCCCGGGGGCAACTACACCTATCTGCTGGAGACCTTTGGCCCTCTGCCCGCCCTTTTTACGACTCTGGTCTGAGTTCTTATTTATGCGGTCAGGTTTACTTCCATTTTCCTTTTAAATTTGTCATTTGTGTATTTTGTGAAGAAAATCCCAAATTTAATTAATCACATTTATTCAATAATTATTATATTGATAATATAATAATTTAATCAAGAATAACCATTGTTGCTCTTCTCACATTGTTCTATTAATTCCAATGGTTCCCCAGGCCGGGAACAGCGTCCTATGTGTCCCTGGCCTTCGGTCGCTATGCGGTTGAGCCATTTTTCATAACCTGCGCAGCTCCCCCGGTGCTCATCAAACTGGTGAGCATCCGTGGAGTGAGTGAGTGGCCTTCAATTCCGATTGATTTCTCTCATCTGACATGTCACGTCAAAGTGCATTCCCCTGAATTGCACTGTTTACATAAACCTGAAGACACTTTTTGTTTTTCCATTGTTTCAGCCTTTGTGGTGGCGATCAACTGCTGGAGTGTGACCATTGTCTCTCGGACTCAAATCATCTTGACCTTCATTAAAACATTCGCATCCCATCCTTGTCCTCGTCCTTGTACCCGGGGCCATGGCACTGGCTCGAGGTGGGGGAGGGTGTTTATGAGATATTCATAAAAATTCTGTTAATTTGTCACAGATTTGCCATCAATGCTGTGTGCTGTCTCTTTCCTACAGGAGAAACTGAGAATTTCCAAAATGGCTTTGAGGTTGACACAGCAAAACTGGATATGTTGCCGCTGGCCTTCTATAATGCTTTATACGCCTATGGCGTTTGGTCAGTATTCTGAATGAGTAAAAGTTTGCTTTTTTGTCCATTCTATAATTATATTGATGTGTTTTCCATTTATTTATGTATTTTTTCACGTTTTATCTTAATTGTGTCACGGAAGAAGTAATCAACTCAAATAGGTCATTCAGATCTTCCACAATATCTCAAGGCTATCTCCCTGCTGCTTGAATTTACATGTTACATTTAAATATATGTGCTTGTGGTTTCAGGAACATCCCACTGGCAATCACCCTCTCCATGGTGACGGTGACAGTGCACTATGTGCTGGTTAACATTGCCTACTACAGCGTGATGACTACCGCTGAGCTGCTAGTGTCCGATGCTGTGGCTGTGTTCAGTGCCAATCATTAACCAGCATCCAAATAGAGGCTATATCTGGAAAATGGTTTCACTCTTTTGTTCAATTATAGTTCCTGTCATTGTCTACATTTCTGTTCCAGACATTTGCCAACAAAGCCCTCCAGGCCATGCCATCTGTGATTGGTGTTCTCGTGGCTACAGTATGTCCTGCTTGGGTGCATCGAATGGTGGCTTCTTTGGTGCAATTCATGTTTTTCAAAAGCTTTGTCATATTAGTTGTCTAAAGGGTTGTGATAGAGCTCAGAGACCGTGGAGATCTGGGGAACCGGTCGCACTGCAAACAGACAGAGGGTAGATATAATATCCCCCAATGACTATTTGCAGAGATGTTAGGCAAAGGCAACTCTGAGGGATAGCTGTGTCGTCAGGTTGAATAATCCATCAGGACAACACCATAATTTCATCTCAGTGCACTCTGTTCTAAAGGGCCAATGAAGTCTATCCCCACTGTATCAAGCAGGGCAGGTGGCCAACAGTGAGGTGCATAGAGGTCAATGGCTTGGGAGGCACTGGCTAGTATCAGAGCCAGATTTACAGTACATACATATGAACCAGATAAAGGATGGTTCAGCGACCGTACGTTTCATATTTAATTTCAGCTTCCTTTATAACACCCGCATACAGGTAAGTAATGTATTCAAAATCAGAAACAGAATCAGAATTGTCTTTATTGCCAAGTACATTTACACGTACAAGGAATTTGACTTGGTGTTCAGTGCATACAGGAATCATAAATGTAAAATAGAACAATAGGAAAACGATATGTAAAATAAAACTGTTTTTTGTACAGGAATGTGCAAATGTTTCTAGTATGAAGTATAACAGTATGTGCTATGTGCATGGATAATGGTCCAGAAGAATAAAGACATAATACACTCATAGTGTTACGTAATCTCACTGCATATATGTATGACCGTATGTATATGTATATGTATGTGACAAATAATCTCTTGAACTTGAACTTGAACTAATCAAATAATAATAATAATACTCAGTTAAAAGTTTGAATGAATTCTCAAGGCTTTACCTTAAACACTGAATAAATAAAATAAATATATCTGCTACGGAGCAGATTGCAGATCGCTCTGGTAAAATCTTGTCCGCGTTCTCACAGCTCGCTTGCAAATACATTGTGGCCTGGTGTGGTCCGCAAGCCAGTGGTTCAGATCCTTGGACTAAAGAACATTCCATTGATGATGGTTGGGTTTATTTCCCATTTAGTTACCGGATTATTTCTCTCTAATGTGTGTTCACTGCATAACAAACTGGATGAACTTATATTGAAATTCATTGCTCACCACATGTGGATTGACTCTCTATGAAAGTAAACTTATATTTATAATTTATAATGAATTGTTTATTTATAAAAAAGTACACAATCCAAAGGCAATTTCAGCATTTGAATAGTTTATTTTTTGAATATTCTAATTCTCTCCAATTTTGTTACTGCAGATGTTGTGGTTAATTATGAACCCCCACATGACAAGAAACTGATTATCTGTTAACCTAAACAAACAATATTCAAGGTATATGTATTAAAAATTAACTACTACTATACGAAACTATAAAACCCAAAAAAGGTTCTTGTACAAAAACAAGCCTAAACAGCACATCAGCCAAATACAAATACAAACAAAGGAACAGGCCAAGGTCATATTCAACAGTAGGAAAAATAAATATGATCATATATGGTAAAACACCCCCCAGTAACAGGAATGTGATCGGTTCACGCGGAACAAATACTGGGATTGCTTCCTTGGGAACCACCCCCAAAAGGAGAAACCCCCTGGAAACAGGACTGTAATTGGTTCACAACCCACAAGACTGTGATTGGTTCCCTGCACTTAAAGGGGCAAGGAAGAACTCCATAGTAACAAGACCATGATTGGTTCCTGGTGCTGAAAGGGGCAAGACATGTAATTGGTGGAGCGAACATCTTGGAAATATAAGGAAGCCAAAAATATCCCTTTGTTAGTCCGTTTTCCGGAGCCCTCTCATTGTTTATTGCTGTACTTGACGCTCAGATACCCAAACTTTTTCACATCAGTCTCTAATAGGTTCCAGGGTTTTTTCTTCCAAGTTTTTGAAGCCAGAATAGATAGAAATGGTGTCCAGAGATCCAAACTTTTTACCAGCCCAGGTCTGGACCTTTTTGGTCACGACAATTCATGAGAGCCATCGAGGAGAGAACGATGACCAAGACTGTCACCAAGAACCTGTGAGTGAACAGCCCTTCACCTCAGAGACACTATTGGCCACAAAATTTGAAGGTAAGCAGAGCCTTTTTTCTGCTAATTCAGTTTGTATCTGAATGCAGGACTCCACACAGGTTGCAGGTATCGGAAAAGTCTCTTCTCCAACGAACCTAAAATACTGACCTAGTTAAATAAATAGGGTATTTATAAATTGAATCAAAAAAAGGAACTGAAACAGAACTAATGCAAATAATCTATGTGCATGTGTGTTCATGAAAAACCATGGTGCAGAAAGTATGAGTGAACCTCTGTTGAATGTTGCTATAATCGGTCGGTGTGCGATTTGTCTTGTGTATGCTGGAGGATTGGTTTGGCTAACACTAACCGCTGCTGAATACGCAGAAGAGCCATAAGGAAAATGTGTAAAAATAGCAGAAAGAGGAAAAGTCTGTTGTGTATTTTATCTATTGATGAGTTTATTGTTTTTATTGAAATAGAGTAGTATACAGAGGTTTGTTATCAAGAATAATATTCCCAGGTGTAGTAAGAGATAATAACGTGTATGTTGTAATCACTCTGAGACTTAGCAGAGCCCAGATGTGGGTAAATGTACATTTCATCCAGGGGGGTTGTCACAAAGTAATTATATACATCTTTCTAGTGTTGAGGAAATGTATCTCGAAAGAATGCCAGATGAGTTTATAAAGTTCAAGAGGAATTTAACACACAGCTATATGCTGCGATGTCCCAAGTGAAGGAGAGGACAGAACGAGTGGATGTATGAGTGGATTGAGTTTATAAAGTTCAAGAGGAACTTAAGCCAGCATAACTACTGTGGATTGCGCTCTTCATTCTGGGTCATTGTGTGGAGAGGACTGTATGGGCAGGGAGTTTAAAATTGCTTCAGGGAAAAGCAATCATTAGCGTTGCTCGAGAGCCTTAAGGTCTTGGCCAAGAAAATGTACATACTGTAAGTGCTCATATATATTGCTATTATAACTGTAAAATAAGTTGTGTCTGTAATTAAGCTGGAATATTATACATGAACCACCTGGAGTGGGTGGAGGGTCAGGAAAAATATGCAGAGATAATTAGAACAACATCCCCGTGTTATTTGGGTTAACATTGTTCACACTGTGGATCACAGCACTTCGCAGCACAAAAAAAAGGGGATTGTGGGCACCATTCAACCATCCAAGTCCTGCATTCAGATACAAACTGAATTAGCAGAAAAAACGCTCTGCTTACCTTCAAATTTTGTGACCTCTCCTCAATGGCTCTCACAAATTGTCATGATCAAAAAGGTCCAGACCTGGGCTGGTAAAAAGTTTGGATCTCTGGACACCATTTTTATCTATTTTGGATTCAAAAACTTGGAAGAAAAAACACTGGAACCTAATAGAGACTGATGTGAAAAAGTTTGGGTATCTGAGCGTCAAGTACAGCAATAAACAGTGAAAGGGCTCCAGAACAGACTAACAAACCGATATTTTGGGCTTCCTTATATTCCCAAGATGTTCACTCCTCCAATCATTGTCTTATTACTATGGAGTTCTTCCTTGCCCCTTTCAGTGCAGGGAACCAATCATAGTCTTGAGGGTTGTGAACCAATCACAGTCCTGTTTCCTGGGAGCTTCTCCTTTTGGGGGTGGTTCCCAAGGAAGCAATCCCAGTCTTTGTGGCGTGTGAACCAATCAAATCCCTGTTACCGGGGGGTGTCTCCTTCTGGGGATGGTTCCCAAGGAACCAAATAAAGTCTTTGTAGGGTGCGAACCAATGACAGTCCTGTTACCGTGGCTTTTCCCAGATTCCTGGAAAGCGAGATATTTCATGGTTCCTGCAACACTTTTGTCTAACTAACTAATCATATTTTGTCATACATGGTCATATTTATTTTTCCTACTGTCAGATATGACCTTGGCCTGTTTCTTTGTTTCAACTGTATTTGGCTGATGTTCTGTTTCGGCCTGTTTTTGTAGAAGAGTGAAGTTATTTCTGTTATTTTATAACTTCCCTTTTTTGGGTTTTATAGCATACATTTTTTAAAAGGCTTTTTAACACATATATGGTTGATAGTTGGGAACAGTATCAATAAAAGGTCTGCACATGTGAGATTATTACTTAATCAGAGTGGTTGTCTAATTTACAAGTTGAAAGATAAAGGAAAGGTTTTACACCAGAACACTATAACAGGGAGGGGGACCCAGAGTGGGGTATACGCACACACTTTTGGCTTGAATGAACATACAGAGACAAGGAGGGTGCGGAGCATTAGCAAGACACACAGCTGATCAATCTAAAAATTTGGCAGATCATCAAATTTGTTAATTTAACTGAAGTACAACAGGATTTCCCAAACTTTCCCTGGGAGCAAGCGTGACGTGACTGGTGGACCCCAAGAACACTAGCACAAGCATTAGAACAGTTGTGCAACGATGCAAGTGCGGTAGCCACCATCCCATTAAACCCAATATTCAGGGTACCGGAGGGGGTTGCTTTAGAGGGCCGTGAAAGGCAGACTCTAAATCCATGACTACGTTTCACTGTCAGTCCCATGCGAGTAAGTTGGGAGACAGGAAAGTGGGCACACATAGTAAGAGACCCCACGGAGAGGGGTCAGTAAGGTTAGAATATAACCTCATGGGAAGGAATTAATTAAAAGCCGGAGTCACCGCAGGGAAAATAATTGTATGAATTAGAACAAGGGAGCTAGAGGTGGAACCAGAAATACTTAGGTCTCTATCAAGCAGCGCACGACAACGATATATGGGGGCTGGCCAAGGGAAGAGCAATGGGGGGTCGGGGGATGGCAAGTGTCCCCAGCGGAGTTTATCGTAAGGCATTATCCGGATCACAAAAAACAAATTCAAAACTGCATCAAAAAATGGCATGTCAGAATACCAGAGTGGCCAAAAGAGGGCACTTTAAACATGCCGTGTTGTAACGAGATGGAGACTAACATAAAATATCACAAAGTGAATAACACAAGGTGACAAGAGGGAAGGGAAAAGAGCAAAAGAAAGGGAAGTGCTAAGTTGTTCAGACAAGAGGGAAGCAATCACGAACAATCCGTTAGAGCAATATGAAAGATAGTGATAGAGGATAATATGGAGGAGACCAAGGAAAAGGGAAAGAAATAGAAGGTCAGAGGCCTCACCCCACAGCTCCCCCTATTTCAACTGACTAATTCATCTTACCCACATGATTAAAACCCATTTAGAATAGGAAAGTACCCATTGGGCCTCAGCCGAGACAAAAAACAAGTAACAGTCAAGGTACAGGGAGACTTTACCCTAACTTGAGGGAGAGACGAAAAGAACAAAGAGGAAAATACAAGAAAGGGAAAGAAACACCTGCAATGGACAGAAAAAACCTAGAGCAGCAGCGAGGCAAACAAATCGGGCACTCAGTCGGAAGAGGAGGAGCCAGATGACACAAACAAAGAAATGGCATCACAGAACACCCAAGACTGATGACACTACCAAAAGAGAGCAGCAGAGGGAGACACCAGAGCAGAGGTCAACAATAGACTGGACTATGCAAAAGTGCTGGAAGAAAGCAAATCAGAGGGATACATGATACATGATCCCCCAAGGACAAGAAACAAACAACACCCCAGCAGAGGGAAAATGGGCCCAGCTTAAACTGTCATGCCCCTTACCGATGGACATGCTCTGAAACCCACCCGACAAACAGCACAGAATTGACCACACTCCATGGAAAAGAGATGAACTCAAGGAAATACTGTCCAGAGTGGAGAAAAGCATCAAAGCCATGACAACGGAGCCCCAAGATCAACATGGAAAAACATCCACACCCAAAGTGACGCCCACAAAGAAATCATGGGATGACCAAGACAGTGCGAGGAGACAAGAAAAAGAAGGGGAAACACTGCACCTGCAGCTGAACAGTACACTAAAGTCCCACCGTATTGAAGGAAAAGACATAAAGGAAAGAGACAAAGACACAGCCGAAATGTGGAAGCAAGAACGTCTGTCAGCCTGACAAAGGGATGAAGTACGACTGCACAGAAGAAGCAGTACCAACGATGAGAAAGAAGGGGAGGGCATGTACCCTCAAGTGATCAAGGGCCCGGACGCAAATGCTGCTATGTGCCATGGTCATTTATGGAGATGATGGGCCACCCGAGCCGACTGCCAACCAAAGGAGCAAACAAATGGATAACAGTGTTGGAAGAAAGCATGGCAGAAGTAACACTGGCCCTGGAACACATCAAAGCTCTTCTGATGTACGTAGTGGGGAAACACGCCACAGAAGAATCTTCCTCAGAGCAATGTTGTCAAGAGTGGTGACCAGCAATAATGCAGACGACATGGATTTTGGTGGACACCTTCCATCCAGATATGGGCAGTGCTAAGAAAACATTACCCCGAGAAATGGATCCATCCAAGTTGGAGGAAGAAACTCTGAAGGATGAGGACTGTCCATCATCGTTCCGACACGCCTTCCAAAGCAAGTGGAGAGACAAGACAGGGAGCACCTGGGCTACGAACAGCACCACACAGTGACTGTTTATGCTGATGGAGAAGAAGACAATGCCACAGGAAGTGCAGGAATGGCTGGATATTTTTGCAACATCACGGGCAACCTTACTGCAGCACCGCTCCCGCCTATTCATGTACATGTTAACTAACCCCAAAGGGGACAATTATCGCCCCATGCAAGGCAGAGGACACACAATGCCATGAGGGAGGCCTATGATGCAAGGACGACCCATCCAACGAGACGGAAGACAACCTCCACCTGGAGCAAAATACAGATGCTCCCTATCCAACACAAACCTACATGACTGCTGCCAACCAAATAACACGTGCTGGGGATGTGGGCTAATCGGACACCTAAGAAGAGATTGCCTTACAAACCCATGAGAGAACCAAACTACCCCCAGGGAAGGCCCACCTGCAAATTGGCAATACTCCAGAGGGGGAAGTGATTTCACCAATGATCTCATCATAACCACCAGTTACAAAGTTCAACCAGTTCTTCCAGTGTTAGTACAAGAGAAAGAACACACCTTTATGTTAGACACAGGTGCGACATACTCATGCATTGGGAAGAACAACTCCAGTCACCACCTCTCCAGTTCGTCAGTCAGAACAATAGGTTTCTCTGGGAAAACACAAGTGATACCCCTCCCACAGCCGGTTCCAATGCTGATCGCAGGATGCACTATCGTCACCCCACTTATATACTCAACGAACACTCCCATCAATCTGTTGGGGAGAGACATCCTGTGCCCTCTTAAAGCTAACATCATGTGCACAGTGGAAGGGCTGTATGGAGACTTTCCTGAAGATCCCCCCACAGACATGATGCCCATGATAGACCAGACTAAAACCAGCGACTGGGAGCAACCACTATTGTACTGGTTACGACTGATGCCACAAGATTCGGCGCTGTGCCAATACTGATGCACGTGGGAGCCATGGGTACAGTCAACCTAGGAAGGGTCTGGGAACCACAGCTGCCCCTACACTGCACGCTCCTATATGATGGATGGAATGCCACATGCATGACGCATGTTGGAAAGAGCTAATCAACAGCAAACAGTTCTCCATTATCAGCCAGGACCTATACATCAGGCACCAAGGCGCGGCAGCAGCTGTAACACTGCCACTAGAACTACACAAGTGGTGTCAAGTCCAGAACTCTAACTCCCACGTCATGCTAGTGATTGCCACAGGGACACGGGTCTCACAAACCAGGCCTAATGGTCAAAGCAGCACTACAGGTGCACGACTGGAAGCCCACTGAAAATAGGTACATCCATGTCTCTCTCGACAACCAATTCATCAGAATATCAGGGCAAGTCAATGACCTAGGACGGGCAGAGAGCCTCCAAATGAATTTGCGCTTTCCCACCAGACAGCTTATGGCCCTACAGCATGAAATCTTACTAAACCAAGTGTCACAGGAAGTATGATCAAAACACACAGATGTAGGATGGGTGCAGAGCTGCAGTGCAGCTACACATACAGTAAAACTAAATAAAGGAGCTAGACTACCCCACCTGAAACAGTATTCTCTCAAACCACCGTCATTAAAGGGATCAGTCCCACAATCTCAGGACTGGAAGCAGCAGGAGTTTTGAGTAAAACCTCAAGCCCCTGCAACACTTCAATCTTCTTAAAAAAAACCCAACACATTCTCAAGATTATCGTTTGGTACATCATCTAAGGGCCATTAACTCCAATGTTGATGCCGGACCACTGATTGTCCCTGACCCTCACACACTGCTCTCTAACATTCCGCCAGATACCAAATGGTCAACACATCTATCTATGCTCACCCTTTTTTTATGTGCCAGTACATCCTGATTCACAGTTTGTTCGCATTCATCTATCAGGCCTCCCAATTCACATACACAAGGCTACCACAAGGGTTTTTTCGACATCCCAACAATCTACAACAGGGTATTGGCCCAATACCTACAGGACATTCAGGTTTCCACTAGAGTTCTCTAATGCGTAGACGATCTGCTGATTTGCAGCTCCACCAAAGAACAGTGTGTGAACGACTCGGTGCACTACTCACAGCTTGAGGAACTAGGCGCCACAAAGTGAGCAAAGATAAGTAACAATTCTGTCAATTTGAGGTTAACTATTTGGGGAAGCAACTGCAGAACTTAACGTTCCAAAACGACAGACGGTGGGAGATATGTTCTCCTTTCTGGCCAAGGAGGGATACAGTCGGCCTTGGATTTGTGACTATGCTTTAAAATCAGCCCCATTACGCACTTTAATTAGGGCGGCAGGACAAACAAGCAATAGTGGTCAGTGGACCAGAGGAGGCGGATGGAGCCTTGTAGCACTAAAAAGTGACATGTAATTTGCCCCAGCGCTCGGCAACCCAGACTATTCCAAACCGTTTCACCTATATGCAACAGAATCTGCAGGCTACACAGGCACACTGCTAATGCAAGACATGTTTATAGGAAAAAAAAACACTGGCATATTACAGCACTAAATTAGACAACATGGAAGCAGGGTTGCCTCACTACTATCAGGGATGGCGGTAGCAGTTTTTGCATTTCAAAAGGCCCCTTCGTTCACCACGGGCCATACAGTTACTTTGTACATGTCCCAACAGTTACACGCGCTGCTCACAAGTCCTCAATTTATGTTAAAGGCCAGAAGGACGAGCTATGAAGTAATACACGCTCATACAGTGAAAACAGCCTGGCAGGATGTATAGCCCTGTTCCCACATGGAATCCCTAGCATTTCTGGATAAAAAGAATACCCGGCAAAGGCAGTGGGTAGTCATTCCCACATAGTCTCCTTTACGGAAATGTTCGGTATGGATTCTGTTACTACGACTGTTACCAATGCCGTATGTAATGCTTGTGCCAGAGGTGTCTAAAATCACATGACACTAAGTAACAGAACCTGTCTTTTGACCAGTGCTTCACTCCCCGTCTCCCTGCCCCTGCAAGACAGTCTCGATTCCCTCTGCTGACAAAACTGATGCTTCCATTCCAACACACTTCCATTCCAGCAATTTCCTGGAAATGGATCGTGATGTAAAATTATGCATTTTTTGCTAATAGGCTGAAAGGAGGTTTGGGGTTGTTCTAAGGGCACAGATTTTAGGTGGAAAGGGCAGTTTGCGTTGCAGTTCATGTTTATATGTGCATGTATGTATATGTCACGGTGGAATGAGGTGTTCCTCAACGTGCTGTAATGTGCGATGTGTCAAATAAAGCCATTTAAAATAAAAACTTTTTTTTTTTAAATCTCTCCTCAATCAGGCCAAAGCCTTTGATAGGGTTCACTGGGTGTTTATGTTTAAGGTCTTGGAGAGAGTAGGCCTCGGGAATGGGTTTGTTGGGTGGCTGCATACTTGTATGCGGCCGTGGGGAGCATGGTTTGTGTTAACGGTCACCTGGGGGAGCTGTTTGATTTGCACTCAAGGGTAAGACAGGGGTGTCCGCTCTAACCCTTGCTCTACATCCTTTCAATGGAGCCCCTGGCAGCAGCCATTCAGGCTGACCCGGGTATGAAGCGTTTGCTGGTGCCAGGGAGCAGGGCCTTAGGGTCAAGCTGTTATAGTATTCGGATGATATGTGGGGAAGTCGGGAAGGGTGGAAGAGACGTGCCACATCTACCGCTCAAACTGGACTGTTTTATTGTTTCTTTTCTGTTGAGGGAGCTGTCCAATCTGGTGGTACACTCATCAGGACATTTCCTCCACCTCTTCTCATATCAGGCGAGGTCGATTTGCGACCTTCAGCACAAGTGGGAAAGAGCCTTTAGTTTACTGTAGATCCACACATCACACTACAGACTAGCATACTATTGCTATAAGCTAGCATGCCAGAGCAAGCAGCCGAGCCCAGCCTGAATTGTGAGCAGCATTCAATAAAAAGGAAACCACTAATGTCTTATTTGCCTTATTGAAATATAGTCGTAAAGGTACTCACAAGTAAGTAGTCAGCATCATTCCTCGTTCCCCTCTTAACAGGGTTTGCGTCTTCACCAGTTTTCTCCAACCAACCTTGATTGATAAACAAGAACACACGTCTTTGTGACCACTGCCCCTACTTCTGTGAAAGATGATTGGCTGAATTAAAGTGATTGACAACTGATTCAGGTCGATAATTGTAAGGTCGACGATTGTAAGCTCCTGATTGACCAAATTAAAACTGATCGACAGTTACTCTGTCCTCTCAAAGTCTCCAGTCTGCAGAAACTAAAATGATCAACTAAAGAGTTTTACAAAGGTTAGAAAATGGCGTGTTAGATACCGCCCAGCCAACTTTGATTGACATGGATCATTACCATCGGCAGTAAAGACAAAGTACATCGGGATGAATGACAAAGACAAATTGATTTATTGATTTATTCATTTGAGCATTTCTTGTCACTTTTTTTGGTACATTTATTAATACATGCATTTTTTAATACATGTATTATTATTTTTATTTGTACATTATACATGAATTTATTTATGTATATATTTATTTATAAATATATTGCCACATTAATTTACACACATATTTATTTATTTACATATATAATAAAGTCCCATTTTGGCCTCCATATGCAACAACTCATTAATTCTTTAATCATCAACAACTACTTGCAATAACTCTGTCCTGTGGATGACCTGTGGGATAGGAAGAGCACAACTTTTTTGTTACACAGAACCACAACCATTGTTTTCTTTGGAGAACAATCTTACGTGTTTTGGTCTATAAACAGCTTATCATCATTACTACTTAGGGGGAGGGGGAGAATCACCAGGGGTGAGACAAATAAACCTTGAATAATAAACAAAGACGTAAACAGAAACATCAGACAAGAACATGTATCAACGAAATAGTTAAGTTAACCTCAAATAATTAAGTCCAGGAAAACTGGAACAACAATTCAGCCCTTCCTATCATAGTTATGGCAGTAAATGAAAGTAAAAGGAGAGGGACGTAATCGGGAGTGTGACCAATGCAGGTGCTGGTGGTGTGTGTGTGCCTGTGATGAGTCCGTCTGTGTGTGTGTGTGTCTGGGTGTCTGTGTGTCTGTGTTTCTGTGTGTCTGTGTGTGTGTGTGTGTGTGTGTCCACCGGTGAGTGTACCTGACTTGTCCAAATTGGTTCTGGTGTACGAAGTCGGAGTTACGGTCCAGCACCTCCAAGCAGTGGAAAAGCCCCAGCCCCAAGGAGCATAAATCAGTCCCTGGTTAGCGGGAAGAGACCCTACACCCCTGAGGCGCACACATACAACCCACCACCACGTGTGGGTCGTGCGACACACGAGCACGATCCAGGCCAAGGACGCCAGGCATGGACTACAGGCCCGGAGCCAGGTCACACGCCGACAGATCAAAACCCCGCCTAAAACGCCCGCTCGCAATCCTGATGGGGCCCCCACGGCCACCAACACCGCACGCAAAGGCGAGACCTGCCCTACTGCAACCGGCCAGACGCCCCATCCAACTGCAAGTCCTGAGCCCCATCCATGTGGCTGAGTGTGCTCAGCGCAGCACACCCGGATGTCAGCTATCTGTTGTTCTTCTGTATATAATATCAGTATAATATAACTGTCTTGAGGTTGTTTGCTAGCATTGTATTTGCCAATATTCAAATGTTCCTTACGCGTAAATACTGCAGTGTTAAGTCCAAGCAGCATGTTTCCAAAAGCCTGCTCCATCATAGCATTGTTCCTTCCCACTGCCATGAATACGCTGGAGAGTGAAATGCAGGCACGGAAGACAAAGACAAAGAAGAAGCAGGGGGAGCAGAAAGAGGTGGTGCACCTCAGGAGGACCATAGGCATACTGCCTGCCACCTCCTTCATCATCGGCACCATGGTAGGCAGCGGGATCTTCATCGCCCCCAAGGGGGTTCTGATGTACAGCGGCAGCGTTGGCCTCTCCCTGCTGGTGTGGATGTTGTGTGGGGTCCTCTCGCTGTTTGGTAAGACCCTCGTTCTGTTTTGGGGGATTTTTCCTGTTGTTTTATCATGAATCATTCGATCATCATTCATTTGATTTAATGCAGAGACGTTCCATAGAAAGTTTTTTTGTTTTAAACCAACCAACCTTTCAGCTTTATTATGACTAATCTAAGTCTCATTGTGGTGTAGTGTGGGGATGGGATGGTTTGAGCAGCCACACCTGACCTGGATCTAGGGTCATGGGTCAGGGTGGCTGCATACCTTTTGCTCACTTGTTGGGCTAACGAGCAGCAGGTTTAAACCCCCATTCGCACACACACACACTCAGGAGAGGAGCCGTGTCATGACATGTCCCATCTGCTCCTGGCATATTCCACCAAACCTCCTCTCTTCAATAAGATAGTGTCCATCGTCTGTGTCTCTGTGCCGGAGGGCCCTGAAACTCCACTTGAGTGGTGAATGGGTGTGTGGTAGGAAGAACTACCACACTCATGTTTGTCCATATTTTGAGTTGTTTCTTTAGTATTCGGATAGGTAAGGGTTAGAGCCGCTCCTTCAGATGCTCCACTCTCACTTTGATTTGTCTTGTTTTGCTCCACCTACCCCACAGAGGGTTCAAGTGGCGACTAGCCTTTTCCTTTTAAATTGGTATTTCGTAAAGAAAATCCCAAATTTGATCATTTAATTAGATGGCACAACAGCCATTGTTGGTCTTCTACTTCTGTTCCGTTGGTTACCCAGGCCCGCGGTGGCGTCCTATGTGTCCCTGGCCTTCGGTCGCTATGTTGTCGAGCCGTTTTTCACACCCTGCGTGGCTCCCCTGGTGCTCATCAAACTGGTCAGCATCCTTGGTGTGAGTGAGTGGCCTTAACTTCCGCCTGGTTCCTGTCACCTGATATGTCACGTCAAAGTGCATTCCCCTGAACTGCACCGTTTACATAAGCATGAAGACACTTTTTGTTTTTCCATTGTCTCCTTCAGGCTTTGTGGTGGCAATCAACTGCTGGAGTGTGAACATGGCCTCTCGCACTCAGATCATCTTGACCTTTATTAAAACATTTGCCCTGGTCCTCATCATCGTCCCCGGGGCCATGGCACTGGCTCGAGGTGGGGGAGGATGTTTATTAAAATTTAATTTAGTTCATTTGTCACATGTCTGCCATCAGTGCTATGTGCTGTCTGTTCCCTGCAGGAGAAACTGACAATTTCCAAAATGGTTTTGAGGTTGACACAGCAAAACTGGATATGTTACCGCTGGCCTTCTACAATGGTTTATACGCCTATGGTCATTGGTGAGCACTCCGAATGCGTTCAAGTTAGCTTTTTTGTCCAGTCTATATTTATATTGATGTGTTTTCCATTTATTTACGTAATTTTTCAGGTTTCATCTTAATTGTGTCACGGAAGAAGTAATAAACCCAAATCGGTATTTCAGATCTTACGCAATATCTCAAGGTCGTGTGCTGCTTGAAGCGATCATAATTGACATGTTAAACTATAGACTTGTGGTTCCAGGAACATCCCACTGGCAATCAGCCTCTCCGTAGTGACGGTGACAGTCCTCTATGTGATGGTAAACGTGGCCTACTACAGCGTGATGACACCCTCTGAGCTGCTGGTCTCCGATGCTGTGGCTGTGGTCAGTGGCAATTAATAACCAGCATCTAATAAAGAAGCAATATTTAGGAAATGGGTTCACTCTTTTGGCCAATTATAGTTCCTGTCATACATTGTCTCTGTTTCTGTTCCAGACATTTGCGAACAAAGCACTCCAGTCCTTGTCACCTGTGATTCCTATTCTAGTGGCGTTGTCCTGTGTCGGGGCAGTGAATGGAGGCTTATTTGGTGCATCCAGGTAACCTAGCATGGAAAGTGATTCTAAAGGCCCTGTTGAATTCATGTTTTTCAAAAGGCTTTGCCATATGAGTTGTCTGAAGGGTACGGGTAGGGCTCCAAAGACTGTGGAGATCTCGGGAACCTGCGCACTGTGAACAGACAGACTGACGAACCAGTAACCCCCAATCACTCAATTTGCAAAGATGTGAGGCAAAGGCAGATTTGAGGGATAGCGGGTTGAGTAATCCATCAGGACATACATGTTAATTTCATCCCAGTGCATTGTGTTCTAAAGGGCCAATGAGGTCTATCCCCACTGTGTCAAGCATGGCAGGTGGCCAACAGTGATGTGCAGTGAGGGAGTTGGGAGGCACTGGTTTGTATCAGAGCCAGATTTACACACATATAAACCAGATAAAGGATGGTTTGGGGAATGTATGTTTCAAATTTCATATCAGCTTTCTTTACAACACGTGCAGACAGGTAAGTTACATATTCGATTCACATTTTATAGGCAAATGCAGTTCCACTATTAATATTCATTCAAAGTAAATGAAAATATATATATTGCATGGTCTTACATGTTAAAGAAGTCCATTCGCCAATCCATCTTGCAGTGACAGCCTTGTGGTCTCTGGCCCTGGACTTTACCCAGACCAGCACACCAGAACCAGCCAGCCGATACTCCACCACCTCTGCCCCATCGACACACATACAAACACACCAGCCCTTGATACCATCACATAATTTGCTTTCACACATGCACTCCGGACAATATCCGGATAGTGGTGTCCAGACATTGTCCACAGCTGCCCTTTCACAAATGTAGCACACAACCAGAGATTTTCCGTGTCAGACGTGAATCCCCCTCAGTGATGCAGGTGTGATAGCTGCCTCCCCTGGTGCCTTTTCACTGCGTAGTAACACGCCTGTGGTCCATCCACTTTCTAACGGGTTGCGCAATCAGAGGGAAGACTGAGCTTGTTGCCGCCTTACGTGTCGTCTCTCCCTGTATTTGCAGCAGAACACTGCCAGTTTAACGATTTAGACGAGGAAAAAATATTGGAATCATACAAAAATTACATTTATAACAGATTAGTGGAGTCCGGGGATACACCAAAAGACTTTCCAAAGAAAGACAGCATCACACATATATTTTCAACCCAGCACTGCTCACACAGGATTTAGCGAGTATGCATGATCACAGGGGATCACACATTTTGGGATTCTAGCACACACTATAGGAGCCGAGATTTAATACTTAAGATCATTTCAAACCAACTTGAGATTCTCGCCAAACCTGAGAAATGTCCCATAGTTTGGAGCTGATCACAAGAGTTTCTGATCGCCTCAACTGTTTATTTGCATGTGTGCTCTTAATCAACCAAACAAACTACAAATATCACAATAATTAATTAACTATCTACATTGCAGGATGCTGTTTGTGGGGGCCAGGGAGGGACACTGGCCAGCACTCTTCTCCATGATCCACATCCGCAGACACACTCCCCTGCCTGCCGTGCCCCTACTGGTGCTGAATGTTTTGCATGCATTTCACACAACAATAAATAAAAAGCATGTGTCAGTGCATTTTCAAAGATCCGTAATGGACGTATTGCTGTCAATGCCATTGTGACTCCACAAATTTGAAATGTGTGGATTTGTCAATACATCTGTGCTGTCTGTTTTCTTTAGTATCCGCTGATGGTGATAATGATTATCACCGGGGAGATCTCCAAGCTCATCAGGTTTGTCTCCTTCCCTCGCTGGTTCTTCATCTCCTTGACAACACTGGGGATGCTCATCCACCGTTACCACTACCCTCTTCACCCCAGACCCTTCAAGGTAACAGATTAACCACTTTGATTTTTCAGCTTTGACCTCTACCTTCTGACCCTGAATCGGTACCGATTTAATTGATTCCTCCTCACTGTTGTTCTTTTTGCGCAAAGGTGCCTCTGGTCATCGCTGTCACCTTCACCATAGTCTGCTTCTTCATCGTGGGGCTGTCTCTTTACTCTGATCCCTGGAACACAGGGCTCAGCTGTGTCCTGATGCTGACAGGAATCCCAGTCTACTACATGACCATCCATCGGTTCCGCCTGCCCACCCGGTGGAGACGTGTCTACAGTAAGTCAAGCAGAATCTGGCCATTAGGGGGCACCATCACATTTCACATTAATTTAACAAAAACACGCCACAGTAAGATGGAAATGCATTGTCCGTTTTCATAAAATAACTCTCACACTCCCCTACCTCCTCAGATAACTGCAGTAAGCAGCTCCAGATCTTTTTTGAGGTCATTCAGCAGGAGGTCCAGACGTACTGAAGACAATACTGACTGGCTGGATGCTTCGAAAAACTCAAACACACAACTGTTTGTCCCAGTGCATGGGACATTGATGTTTCTTCCCCATAAGAGACAATACTTTTTGTTTCAAATAACAGATACAGTAATGGGTGAATGTATTGGCACCCATTCCTTCCTTGAAATTGTTGAAATTAAAACTGTTTTTTCCATTCATTATGTATTTCTCTAAAATACAATATTCTATTTTCATTCCGTGCAGAAATTTTGGCCGGTACAATATTGTAGGCACCTTTTTTGAAGTTGTGGAAAATAATTGGATTCGGAGCAGGGGATTCTAATTTGATTATTAATTAAGGGTCTAATAATTTACCTTAAATGGAGAAATGCACTTATTCTGCTGTTTTGTGTCACTTCAAGAAAATAAAGAAACGCATAGAATAGAGGTCAGGCAGAAGACATATGGCCAAACATGGACACATCTCAGAGCCACAAGTCCATCTGATTCTCATTTTATTTCTATTTTTTTACCTGTGCTGTCAGCATGCTGGGCATACAACAGAGTATTTGTATGTCATTGCATCTTGGAGAGAGTTAGTCTGCAAGTGGAATTCAACTTCTCAACCTGCAATGCCTCTCTTTATTCATTCTTTAATCACCAAAAACTGCTGCAACAACTCTGTCCTGTGGATGACCTGTGCGATGACAAGTGCACAACTTTTTGTTACACAGAACCGCCACCAAGCCCTCTCTTTGGAGAACGATCTTACCATGTGTTGGTCTATAAGCAACTTATCACTACACCAAGAGTGAGACAAATAAAAATAGAACCAAACAACATGTACATGGAAAAACGTGGAGCAAACATAGAAACGTTGTATGATGTATGTGCGTGCGTCCCTGTGTGTGTCCACCTTGAAATATGGGTCTCCATGACCATCAATGGTGTTTTCCAAACCTTACACGGCATTGTTATCAAATTACCTGTAATGAGTGCAGATCTAAATCCCAAACAACCAGTCCATCTAACATCTGGTTCTTATGACCCTCGGTGTAGGGACCTCATTGAGGGCCATAAGAAGAGCTTGATTAAATCCCTTTTGATTTGTTGAGCAAATCATTTGTTGATTGAAATATGACTTCCTCGTGTGATTACACTGATTGCAGGACAAAAAAAAAAAGTACCGTAATCATAGCTGAATAAAAGCCCCTATAAAACATCTGGTGACGGGATGGGTGTTAACTGTAATAAATGCCTAGGCTCCTGTACAACCGAAGCTGCTTTCACACAGAACTGCAATCCTGAAATTATCCGGACATAACTCCTGGAGCTGTATGTGTGATTGCAAGGGTCCGAATCGGTTGGACCTAGGGCTGCCCCAGTCGGAAAGCCATCATCCACTTCAGTCATTTTTTTCTTTTGTCAGTCAGTGTGCATTACAATAACAGGATAAAACAGATAGGAGCTTACAGAATTCACAGGGATGACATTTCAATGAGGAATTATAAATAAGAGTAATCATGAATATATTTTTATATGTGTGAATTGAACACAGCACTCCGTGCACCCCGATCGCCATGCTCTGTTCCTCTAAATAAAACAACTAAAAACACTGTGGGGGGGGGCCAGGAGGAGCAGGCCATGGCTTGTAGACTCATTAAGATAATTTTTCTGCCCCCAACGCAATGAGAGGGGGTGATCCCGATCACCCCCTCTCATTGCGTTGCGTTGTTCAATCTGCGACCTCGTCTCCTCATGCTGGTGTGAGAACCATCCAGAGCAGGGTTCAGCAACCTGCGGCTCCAGAGCCGCATGGGGCTATTTATCACCTCTCCAGTGGCTCCCTGTGGCTTTGACAAAAAATGATATGGAAATGAATAACGGTCATTTTTCAACGTTTTAATTTAAAGTTAAGATCATTGTTGTAAGCCAAAAGTGTGTAGCCTATACACCATATAAAAAAAAAAGTTCCAGAAGAAAGTTCCAGCTTTGATGGAACGCAGTTGCTTCGTAGGCACGCCACAGGAACGAGACAAGGCGGGGTCCGCACGTGTCGAACAACCAATCAAAATCGACTATTTGTCCCCCTACTCACGCACATGCAGACATTCCAGCCAATGGGAGAGCAGACAGCTGGGAGTGGATACTGGATAGCAGCAGCACGCTCTCTCCGGGAAGGCCGTGAAAAGACTGTAGCTCTGACCGAACAGCCATATTTATCCTAATATTTGGAACAATTTCGCCGGCAATACAGTAGCTATGGATTCCAAATCCCCAAAAATTAAAAGTCTCGAAAGAAAATATACAGTTTAATTCTGCGTGGACAGATTCATTTGCTTTCACTGCCAACGATGCTGGCTTACCTGTATACTTGATGTAAGGCGAGAAATTAGCAAACAACAAAAAATACAATGTTGTATGGGGGTTTGTGGCCGCTCAGGAGATAGAAAGGCTTGGAAAGCTGTTTACAGACAGAGAATATATGTAAGGATCGTTAATGAAAATATCAGATCATCTATTTTCGAACTTCAAAATCAAACGTGAAATTGTTCAGAGAATTAGAGATATGTCTCTTTCTGCAAAGACTGCCAAAGACAGAGACATTAAAAGTTCAACAAACATCACCAGTCAGCAAATTAAGGACATCAACTGAGCATACTCAATCGCCTGTGATGAGTCAAGTGATGTAAATGATATTGAACAGACAGCGGCGTCATGCAGATATGGGTTAGGGTTGGGTTTATTTTTTGCATCATTTGAAAGTGGAGAATATGAGCTTTCAAACAAGGTGTCACTTGTACAAATCAAGCCAATATTTTTAATGCTATGACTTGTAAATGAACAAGGGTGTGGCAAACTGTGATTCTGAGATAATCACCTCCAAAGTTTTACCCACACTTGGCTTCATTCAGCCACCTCCCAGAATGCAAATGAGGTTGGCAGACAAACAGAGTCTCATGGGTACTTAACATAATGCTGAATGGGCCAATCAGGAACAGCGGTAAACAGCGTCAACAACACAACTATTTTTGTTTTTAAAAATGCTTTTATTTAACAGTAATAACATACATGTTTTATAAAAGTGGAATTATTTCAGAGTTTAAAAGTACGGATAAATCAACAAAATGTAGAGTCTATCAGTATTAGGAGTCTCAAAAAATCTGAAATCTGAAATCTGAAAATCTGTCACCAACCTCAACGGTCTTCATTTACTCCTTCTTAATCTAATTTTCCTTCAAGAAAGGTTTTTTGGCGATTATGGCGATTTTCAAAATGCGCGAGATGGTGGGTTTTGCTGCAGTGGGTGTGGGATATGTGACCCACTGCATACTTTAGGGTCATTTGGCGTCTTTTGACTTATTTTTTTCCTGCATCATTTAAAAGTGGAGAATCAGAGCTTCCAAACAAGTGTCACTTGTGCAAATAAAGCAAATATTTTTAAAGCTATGACTTGTTAATGACAAGGGTGTGGCAACCCGTGTTTCTGAGATAATCACCTTGAACGTTTCGCCCAGACTTGGCATTATTCAGCCAGCTCCCAGAATGCCAAAGTCACATGGCTAATTAACATACTGCTGCATGAAGTTGAACAGTGTCAACAACACAACTATTTTTGTTTTTAAAAAAGCTTTTATTTTTCAGTAAGAATATACAGTACATGTTTTATAAAAGTGGAATTATTTTATTTTATTTTAAATCACTAACCTCAACGGACGTCATCACGTCATCAACTTCTTCTGTTGTGACAACAATGGCCGTATCGTTGGTCTCCTCCGGTAGTTCTTGAAAAATTTGCTTTTCATCTTCACATTGAGGCTTAAATCCGCTGTTTTAAATGTTCTCCAAGTCCGGAGTATTATCCGATTCAGCAGAGCTGTCATTCTCAGCGTCGCTGTCGGAGAACTGACTATCATTGCGGAAAATGAAGTCCAGTACGTTCTGCCAGCACTGACTTGAATCTATCGCACTGGTCAGATTAAGGTCCGTGATATGATTTCAATCTTAATCCACTCGCTTCCCTCATCCAGAACAACACAGGGAAATGAAAGTTTTCACACATAAGTGAAACCGGATCCTCATCTTGTTTACCCAAGTGACATCAGCAATTCTTACTTGATGGTATGTTGGTACACGACCCCTCAACAACAATGTCTCCGTGTGTGTGTAAAAGTAGTATGATTTAAAGGTTGAACTCTATCAAAACGGTTTCACATTGTGACTTCACATCACATGAAATATGAAGGAATGATCTTCACCTGGACCGTCACTATAAAGGAAATGATCAATCGGGGTTGTTCAGCACGTTGTAAAGGAAACTGCGTTTCCCCATGTAATATAACGGGAATATTTAACTCCACAGTTTAACATTTTTCTGCTATTTAATAATCAAACTTGGTTTTGAAAATACAGGCACAGGAGATTTTAGAAATGCGCGAGATGGCGGGTTTTGCTGCAGTGGGTCACATATGTGGCAAGAAATGTTTAAATAAATATATAAACAAATAAATGTGTACATGAATTCATTAATGTATTGATAAATGCACTAATAATAGTTCATATAAAAATGTATGAATAAATAAATGCAAATTTGAATAAAAGCAAAAATGTGACAAGAAGAGGTGTAGTGTGAGCATCCAGTTAAACCCTTTAATTAACCCTCTAACCCTCGTAATAAAGACGAGACATAAAGAAAATTGTATTGGAAAATTAAACCCGGTAATCTATTGTTTATAATAATAGGTTATATAAAGTATGATATGCAAAAAATTAGTGTGAAGTGTAAGGGACTGGTCCCAATTGGTTCTGGTGTATACACCGCGTTCCAAATTATTATGCAAATTGGATTTCAGTGTCATAAACATTACATTTTTTGTTTTTCCATTAAACTCATGGATGGTATTGTGTCTCAGGGCTCTTTGGGTCACTGAAATCAATCTCAGACACCTGTGATAATTAGTTTGCCAGGTGAGCCCAACTAAAGGAAAACTACTTAAGAAGGATATTCCACATTATTAAGTAGGCCACAGGCGTCAAGCAATATGGGAAAGAAAAAGGATCTCTCTGCTAGCGAAAAGCGTCAAATAGTGCAATGCCTTGGACAAGGTATGAAAACACGAAGAATTAAGCGTGATCATCGTACTGTGAAAAGATTTGTGGCTGATTCAGAGCACAGACGGATTTGTGCAGATAAAGGCATAATGAGGAAGGTTTCTGCCAGACAAATTCATGGGATTAAGAGAGCAGCTGCTAAAATGCCACTACAAAGCAGCAAACAGGTATTTGAAGCTGCTGGTGCCTCTGGAGTCCCGTGAACCTCAAGGTGTAGGATCCTCTAGAGGCTTGCAGTTGTGCATAAACCTACTATCCAGCCATGCCTATCCAATGCTCACAAGCAGAAACGGTTGCAGTGGGCCCAGAAATACATGAAGACTAATTTTCAAACAGTGTTGTTTACTGATGAGAACCGTGCAACCCTGGATGGTCCAGATGGATGGAGCAGTGGATGGTTGGTGGATGGCCACCATGTCCCAACAAGGCTGCGATGTCAGCAAGGAGGTGGCGGAGTCATGTTTTGGGCCGGAATCATGGGGAGAGAGCTGGTAGGCCCCTTTAGGGTCCCTGAAGGTGTGAAAATGACCTCGACAAAGTAAATAGAGTTTCTGACTGAGGAGCATGAACCAGTCCCGGTGATCAGGAGACCCTGCACCCCTGAGGCGAACACATACAACCTACTCCCATGTGCTGGCCCAAAACGCAGGCGCAAAATCTGGCCGCAGATGCCAGGCATGGACTGCAGGCGCAGAGCCAGGTTCAACGCCAACAGACCGACACCCCAAACAAACCGCCCGCCCGCAAGCCTGGTGGGGTCCCCACAGCTATGCCCAGCCCGACTGCAACTGGCCAGATGCCCCACACAGCCGCAAGTCCTGAGCACCCATCCACATAGCCAATTGAGCTCAGCGCAGGACACCGGGATGTCAGCTGTCTGTTGTTCTAGTGTGCGCTAAAATCAGCATAATGTCACTTATTTGAGGTTGTTTGCTAGCATTGTATTTGCCAATATTCCAATATTCCTTCAGAGCATAGACTGTGCTTTTAAGTCCAAGTAGCCTTCGTCCAAAATCCTGCTCCATCTGTGGATTTTGGTCATATGGGTTTTTACTTTCAATGCCTGCCTAAACTTGACAGCACAGAAACCAACAGAGGATGCAGGACAACTCCACACTTTTTTTCTTCTTTATTAGAGAATCAGAGATTCAGGTGTGTAGGCTGATGACCTAAAAATAAAAGAAACAAAAGAGAACCTAGTTTCCTGTTTCTCAACATGAAATGGTCACTTGATTACTTATCATTACGAGTTATTTTTTGAATTATGAATTAAATTGTTTGTTTTAAGAACATTTAAACTTTATGTTTAAATATGTTTAGCACGTTCCTCTTTATGCCTCTTTTAAATACTATTTATCTCAACTTTAAACGACATGAACAATGTTTTAAATGGGGATGCAGGCTCCTCCTGCTAGCATGCTGTAGTGTCCTTGAGCAAGACACTTAACCCCTAATTGCTCCTGATGGCTGCGTCCGTCGGTGTTTGAACAATTGTAAGTCGCTTTGGATAAAAGCGTCTGCTAAATGTAATGTAATGTAATGTAATTATATCTGAAAAATGATAACCTGACCTTTTAATCCCGTCACATTACTCCCATGGCTCAAACATAAATCATAATATCTACGACTCACAGTTCAAACGCATTATCAAATACAAACGAGTGTACATACCAATAGCGTCTCTGCGGTTACTTAGGCAGAGTAGCTCTGCCATGGGCTTGTTTCGCCGTGCAGGAGCAAACCCTACAGAGCAAACAAAAGGAACCCACACCTGCCCAGCCCTCCTAATCAAAGCTGCTCTCTCTCTCTACCTGCACGCCAAAAGCCTGAGCTGACAAGGTGGCCCGATCCTGCCCTCTTGCACTCCTTCAATATTATTATCATTATTTTTATTATTAATTCATTACTTAGGACTAGACTACCTAACTATGAGAAAAAAAAAATAATAATAAAACCAGTCATAACTTCAGGTAGATTAAGTGAATACAACTCAGAATGCTGGTAGATTTGACTTGCAGTGTGTGCACTGTTTTGTTGGAAACGTCCTTGGTTGTATGTATCTATGGAAAAGATTGGTACCTGTGCATACACACATGCGTGTGGACTTTTTTTACTCACTCCCACATCGGGTTAACCCATTTGTTTCCTAACTTTTTACTGACCTCATCTCCTCTTATGGGCATTGTGCTATGCTGAACTGGGCACAACTTTCACAAAGTCCGGGGGCAACTACACATATCTGCTGGATACCTTTGGCCCTCTGTCTGCCTTCTTACGACTGTGGTCCGAGTTCTTATTTATTGTGTCATGATCTCCGCCTTCTTCTACTTCCCCTCCCTCTCCTTACCTGTCCCATTAGTCCAACTCCATTCACCTGCGCACACAGCTGTTCCCGATCTGTAATCTAACCCCTATATATGCCTCTCTCACCAGTCAACCATTGCCAGTTTGTCTTTGATGCTTGCACCAGGCTCTCCAGCGTTCTCCGGACTGATTTCCTGCTACCGACTCTGCCTCGCTCCGACCACGTATCCTGCCTGCCACTCCGCCTGTCTTCTGTCTGCACTCCTCGTTATCGAACCTGCCTGTCCCCGATGATGTATCCTGACTGCTCCCTGCCTGTCTTCCGTCTGCTCTACAAATAAAAGACATTACCAAATATCCCTGCCTATCTTTGTGCTTCAATTGGGTCCTAACCACACCCGTTACAGTACAAACTGGCGAACAATGGACCCAGCACACAACCCCGAGTTGCTGGCACGCCTGGAAAGGGTGGAGTCACAGCTCCAACACCAGGAGGCTGTCCGAGCCTCCACCTCAGCAGACGTTAGGCTAGCAGCGGCTAGCCAGGAGCAAGGGCTCGCCACGCTAGCTGCCCAGGTCCAGCAGCTCGCCATCGCTCTTGGTTAGTTCATCCCACCGCCTGCTTCCCCGGACCCACCTGCACCGGCCCAGCCTGGGTACTCCCTGGAGCCCCGGGTGGGGGTTCCAGAACGCTACGCCGGAGACGCAGACGGCTGTAGTCCGTTCATTACGAACTGTTCCATCCTCTTCACTCTGCAGCCCCACACCTTCGCCTCCGAGGAAGCCAGGGTGGCGTTCACCATAAATCACCTGACGGGCCGCGCTCGGCTATGGGGAACGGCCGAGTGGGAACGACGCACACCAGCCTGCTCCTCCTTCCATGCCTTCGCCGCCGAGCTCCGCAAGGTGTTCGGGGTGACATCACGAGGTCCCGATGCTGCTGGTGGTCTCCTGGGTCTCAGTCAAGGGTCCCGCTCCGTGGTTGATTTCGCGATCGACTTCCGCACCCAGGCTTGACTGAGCGAGTGGAACCCGGCAGCCCAGATTGACGCGTTCCTGATGGGATTAGCAGAGTACGTGAAGGATGAGCTAGTTTCCCACGACCTGCCCACCTCTCTCGATGGCATCATTGAGTTTGCTTCCCGTATAGACCGACGCATCCAGGCCCGCCAGCGAGAGAGGCGTCAGAGGCAAGTGGAGCGCCGCCCAGCAACCCGTCTTCCAGGTTCCTCTGGGCCGCCAGCTCTTCCGGCCCATCAACCCACGAGTGAGGCACCTCCCATGCGGGTTGGCCAGTCCAGCCTCACCCCAGAGGAGAAGGAGAGACGCCGTGTGGGGAACCTTTGCCTCTACTGCGGTCTAGCTGGACACTACATTTCCGGGTGTCCGGTAAAAGGGCCTGGCTCGCCAGTGAGGGAGGAGGTCCTGGTGAGCCACACCTCCAAATCCCCCTCCAACCCACGCCCCCTCTGCCAGGCTCGGCTGCTCCTGCCCCAAGGCTCACATTCCCTCGCGATACTTATTGACTCTGGTTCCGATGTTAACATCATCGACGATAACCTAGCACGGCAGCTGGGTGTTGGTCGAGTTCTCCTGTCTTCTCCGGTACCTGCCACTGCCCTGGATGGTCGCCTCCTGGGGACAGTCACCCATCAGACAGTGCCCATCCGCATGCTCCTGTCTGGCAACCACCACGGGACGATACAGTTCTGCATCCTGCACTCACCTCGTCACCATCTCCTCCTGGGGTTCCCCTGGCTCCGGCGTCACAATCCACACCTTTACTGGACCACAGGGGCTATTCTGGGATGGAGTCCTGCATGCCATCAGGTCTGCCTGAAGCAAGCCGCCGCACCTCAGCCACCCAACAGCTCCACCTCCGCACCCGACATGTTGGGGGTCCCCGCCGAGTACCTCGACTTCAGGGAGGTCTTCATCAAGGCCAAGGCGACATCCCTTTCCCCGCACAGGCCGTACGATATTGCCATCGACCTCCAGCTCGGCTCCACCCCCCCCAGAGGCCGCCTGTACTCCCTGTCCGCCCCGGAGAGAAAGGCCATGGACACCTATATTAACGATGCCCTGGCGGCGGGCATCATCCGTCCCTCCTCATCCCCGGTGGGGGCGGGCTTCTTCTTCGTGGAGAAGAAGGACAAGTCGCTTCGTCCCTGTATTGACTATCGCAGTCTCAACGACATTACGGTCAAGAACCGCTATCCCCTGCCCCTCATTTCATCAGCCTTCGAACTCCTGGAGGGGGCCACGGTGCTCACCAAGCTCGACCTACGCAACGCCTACCATCTGGTCCGGGTTCGAGAGGGGGACGAATGGAAGACGGTGTTCAACTCTGGTCACTACGAATATCTGGTGATGCCCTTTGGTCTCACCAACGCCCCCACCGTCTTCCAGACCCTGGTCAATGACGTGCTCAGGGACATGCCGGTCACACAGAAAGTGACCGGCGCTCCGGTCACTTTCTTACTCTTTAGTATTTTTTTCCTTTTTTTATCACAATGTTCGCCAGAAAAACATCAACAATTAACTCATACGGCCGCGATGCACTCATGGATATAAAAATTTCCCTAAACGAACAACTTTGGGACTTTTTATCCGTGGGAGCAGAGTGGCCGGCGGAAATCCTACGCGGGAACACTCGCAACAACAACTACAACAGAAATGGAGTCGCTGTTCCACGATCGGGCCCACGGAGGAAGCATCGAGGTAAACGCGGCGGCATTCAGGTCAGAATGAGGACGCAACCTTACCGTCCACCTCTGCCAAGCATCCTTCTTGCTAACGTCCAGTCCCTGGAGAACAAGATGGATGAACTTCGAGCGAGGATTCAATTCCAGCGTGACACGAGGAACTGTTGCGTCCTCTGCCTGACGGAAACATGGCTGACCCCACTGGTGCCGGATGAAGCCATACGTCCAGCCGAGGCCTTCTCCGTGTTCCGCGGCGACAGAACGGGAGAGTCGGGGAAATCCAAAGGTGGAGGCGTCTGCCTAATGGTAAACAACCGCTGGTGTAACGCCAACAACACCAAATTCCTCTCCCACTCCTGCTCGCCGAACCTGGAACAGCTGACCATACTATGCCGTCCATTTTATCTCCCCCGGGAATTCAGCACGGTCATCATTATCCCACCGCAAGCGGACACCGACGCAGCTCTGTCGGTTCTGTACGATGTGTTGTGCGGATTTCAGAACAGACATTCCGACGCGGCTGTGGTGGTGACTGGGGACTTTAACAGGGCCAACCTTAAAAAAGTTCTGCCGAATTTCCACCAACACATCACGTGTGCCACCAGGGGAGACAGAACTTTGGACCATTGTTACACTCCTTAAAAGAACGGATAAAAGCCCGTGTCGCTCCCTGCTTTCAGGAAATCAGATCACGCCGCGATCTCGCTGCTTCCTGTTTACAGGCCTCTGATCGCGCGGGATCTGGTGATGACGAGGGATGTGAAGCGGTGGACGGACCAATCGGAGGCTGCGCTTCAGGACGCTCTGACTGACGTAGACTGGGACATGTTCCAAACAAGTTCAAGTGACGTCAGCGAGTTTACGGAGGTTGTAGTAAGTTTCGTGGCTACGCTCGCGGATGAAATCGTTCCCACGGTGAAAGTTCGGATATTTCCAAACCAGAAACCATGGGTTGATAAATCCATCCGCTGCGCTCTGAATGCGCGCACGGCCGCTTACAACGACGGACTTGTATCTGGTAACATGGACAATTACAAAGCGGCGTCGTACAATCTGCGGAGGGCGGTGAGGGACGCCAAACGGACGTACAGAGACACCGTGGAGCTGCAGATGGAGCGGGGGGACAGAAGACGCTTGTGGGAGGGGCTGCGAACAATAACAAACTACAAGAGCAGCTCCTCCCCAGCCACGAGTGTGGACGCCTCCCTGGCCAACCAACTGAACTCCTTTTATGCGCGGTTCGAGTCTGGCAGCAACACCGCTAGCTCGCCGGCTAATTGGAGTTACACCGCTGGGGACGAGCGCGCACTCTCAGTGTCCGTGCACGAGGTCAGGAGGGCTCTGATGCGGGTGAACACCAGGAAAGCTGCGGGCCCAGATGGCATATCTGGGCGAGTACTGAAGACCTGTGCTAACCAGCTAGCTCCGGTGTTCACCACAATATTCAACATCTCCCTGGCTGAATCAGTGGTCCCATCCTGCTTCAAGAGGTCCACCGTCGTTCCTGTCCCGAAGATCGCCTCTCCAACCTGCCTGAATGACTACCGTCCGGTGGCCCTCACCTCGGTGGTCATGAAGTGTTTCGAGAGGCTGATTAAGGATTACATCTGCACCTCCCTCCCCCGCACCTTGGACCCGTTGCAGTTCGCGTACTGGCAGAACAGAGCCACGGATGACGCGGTCTCCCAGGTACTGCACACCACGCTCACGCACCTGGATGGCCAGAAGGGGGCCTATGTGAGAATGCTGTTCATTGATTATAGTTCAGCTTTCAACACCATAGTTCCCACCAGACTGGCTGTCAGGTTGATGGAGCTAGGATTGAATGGTCCGCTGTGCACCTGGATCCTGGACTTCCTCACAGGCCGCCCCCAGGTGGTCAAGGTGGGGAAGTACATGTCAAGCTCCCTCACCCTGAACACAGGATCCCCCCAGGGCTGCGTCCTCAGCCCCCTACTGTACTCCCTGTACACACATGACTGTGTGGCCAGGTCCAGCTCCAACACCATCATCAAGTTTGCTGACGACACCGTGGTCGTGGGCCTGATCACCGACTGCGATGAGAAGGCCTACCACGAGGAGGTGGCTGACCTGTCACTCTGGTGCCAGGACAACAGCCTCCACCTGAACGTCAGCAAAACCAAGGAGCTGATTGTGGACTTTAGGCGTGGATCACAATCGAGGACGCACGCGCCCTTGTGGATTAATGGGACTTCTGTCGATAGGGTGAGCAGCTTCAGATATCTGGGAGTCCACATCACAGAGGACTTAACATGGACTGTTCACACAGACACTCTGGTGAGAAGAGCGAGGCAGCGTCTCTACCACCTCAGGCAGCTGAGGAAATTCCGGGTCTCGGTGAGGATCCTCAAGTCCTTCTACTCTGGAGCAGTGGAGAGCATCCTGACAGGCAACATCACTGCCTGGTTTGGAAACTGTACTGCCCAGGACAGGCGGGCCCTGCAGAGGGTGGTGCGTTCAGCTGAACGTACCACTGGAACTACCCTCCCCCCCTTGCAGGAGTTATACACCAGGAGGTGTAGTAGCAGAGCCCGTAGGATCATGAAGGATCCTCATCACCCCAACAACGGACTGTTTCAGCTGCTGCGGTCAGGCAAGCGCCTCCGCAGTCACGCAGCAAGAACAGAGAGACTGAGACAGAGTTTTTTCCCGCACGCCATCAGAACTGTCAACGCTGACCTCACCAGGGGTCCTAACCGAGCCATGCACTAGGCTCCACTACCTACTGTACTCTATGTAGCATACTGTACCGCATACTGTGTCACTGTTCAGGGTTGTTCGTGATGCCGTATTGCTGCGCCGTACTGTTGTATACTGTGCTGTATTATCCCAAACACTACTCCCTCTATTCACATTCACATGCCACTTTAATTCACATGCCACTTTAAATGCACATATCTGTATATACATAGGCATATTCCTTCTATCTATTCCATTTTATTTCAATTTATTTTTATTGTATTTTATTCTTTATATTTTTATCTTATTCTATAAGTATTCCACTTACTGTATTACGTTTTAGGAGTCAGTTAGTCGGTCTATTAGAAAGGAATTTTCTACTTTTTATTTTATTTTATTTTTATTTTTATTTTATTTTTTTCCTAGGACATATTGTGCGCTATCACCGGGTGCGTTGCATTACATTTCACTGCATATATGTATGGAAGTATGTATATGTATGTGACAAATAAAAATCTTGAATCTTGAATCTTGAAATGCTCAACAAATTCGTCTTTGTGTACCTCGATGACTGATCCTGATCTTCTCCCGATCCCAAGCTGAGCACGTCCACCACGTCCAGACGGTCCTGCAGCGCCTCCTGGAGAACTCACTCTTTGTGAAGGCGGAGAAGTGTGAGTTTCACGTCCCGTCCGTCTCCTTCCTAGGGTACGTCGTAGGGAGGGGGACCATCCAGATGGACTCCACTAAGGTCTCCGCCGTCACCACCTGGCCTGCTCCGGACACCCGCAAACAACTCCAGCGCTTCCTCGGTTTTGCCAACTTCTATCAGAGGCTCATCCGCGGCTACAGCACGGTGGCTGCCCCCCTCACAGCCCTAACTTCCTCCAAGGTGCCGTTTCGGTGGTCCACCGCCGCCAACGACGCCTTCCTGGCCCTGAAGGCACGGTTCACTTCAGCCCCCATTCTGGTATTGCCTGACCCCGAATGGCAGTTCGTGGCTGAAGTGGATGCCTCCGACGTGGGAGTCGGAGCTGTTCTGTCCCAGAGAACCGCCTCCGACCAGAAGCTTCATCCTTGCGCCTTCTTCTCCAGGCGTTTAACGCCAGCCGAGAGGAACTACGACATCGGGAATAGGGAGCTTCTCGCCGTCAAATTGGCCCTGGAGGAGTGGCGACACTGGCTAGACACCCAGACACCCAGCTGCCGTTCCTGGTGTGGACCGACCACAAGAACCTGGAGTATATCCAGTCCGCCAGGAGACTGAACTCCCATCAGGCCCGTTGGGCACTCTTCCTAACAAGGTTCAATTTCTCCCTCTCCTATCGGCCGGGGTCACGCAATATCAAACCTAACGCCCTGTCCCGGCAGCTCCAGGAGGAGGAGGAAGACGCTGCTGACCCTGACACCATTCTACCGTCTTCCCGTCTGGTTGCCACACTCACCTGGGAGGTGGAAGAGAGGGTCAGAGCTGCCGCCCAGGACCAACCTGGACCCAGCGCATGTCCGCCCGACCGTTTGTTAGTCCTGCCTGACCTCCGGTCCGAGGTTCTCCAGTGGGCCCACAACTCCCAACTCACCTGCCACCCGAGGATCCAGCGGACGAAGGAGCTCGTCCAGCGTCGCTTCTGGTGGCCCTGCCTGGGTGGGGACGTCTGAGGTTCATCAATGCCTGCCCCACCTGTAACCAGCACAAACCCTCTCTTCTTGCTCCTGCTGGTCTCCTACACCCACTGCAGGTTCCTCATCGCCCCTGGTCTAACATCTCCGTGGACTTCGTTACTGGTCGGCCACTGTCTAGCGGCAACACTACCATCCTGACCGTGGTGGACCGGTTTAGCAAGATGGCTCACTTCGTGCCTCTACCGAAGCTCCCGTCGGCCAAGGGCACCGCCAGGCTATTATTGTCCCACGTCGTCCGCCTCCATGGCATCCCGGTAGATGTTGTATCCGACCGGGGTCTCCAGTTCGCCTCTGTCTTTTGGAGGGAGTTCTGTGCGCTCCTGGGGGCCACCGTCAGCCTCTCTTCAGGGTACCACCCCCAGTCCAACGGCCAAACAGAGCGGAAGAACCAGGAGATGGAGACGGCCCTTCGCTGCATGACATCACAACACCCGTCGTCCTGGTCCGAGCAGCTTTTGTGGGTGGAATATACCCACAACACCCTGACCAGTTCGGCCACAGGCCTCTCCCCCTTCCAGTGCGCCTACGGCTTCCAACCGCCTCTGTTCCCGGCCCTTGAGAAGGAGGCTTCCTGCCCGTCCGTCCAGGCCTTCATTTCGCCGCTGCCGCAGGACCTGGACCCGGGCCCAGGCTGCCCTCCTCTGAGCCGCTGGCCGCAACGCCTCTGCCGCCAACCGTCGCCGCTCCCAGGCCCCGGAGTACCAGCCGGGCCAGAAGGTCTGGCTCTCCACCTGGGACCTCCCCCTGAAGGTGGACTCTAAGAAGCTGGCTCCTTGGTTCTGGCGATGAGTGGATGGAGGACCGGGTTCTGATGGTTGATGGATCTCAGGTGTGTGGGGAGGTGCAGGAGGTAGGAGTGGCAGAGGAGATGAGCGGCCCCTAGTGGCGTTAGGAGGCTGTGGGCTTGACCGCTATGTCATCAAGTTGTTCTTCACCCCCTGCATGGCTGCTCATCAAACTTGTCAGCATCCTTGGAGTGATTGGCCTTGAATTCCACCTGGTTCCTCTCATCTGACATGTCACGCCAACTGTGCTTTCCCCTGAATTGCAGGGTTTACATGTATTTGCACCGTTACAGATGCTTTCATGTCTCCTTCAGCCTTCATGGTGGTAATCAACTGCTAGGGTGTGACCATGGCCTCCCGACATGGCCTCTCGACCATGGCCTAAAACATTCGTGTTGGAACTCATCATCATTCCTGGGGCCATGGCACTGGCTCGAGGTAGGGGAGGGTGTTCATGAGAAATAAAGAAAATTCTGTAAATTTGTCACACACACCATGCAGGAGAAACTGATAATTTTCAAAATGGTTTTGAGGTTGAGGTTAGGGTTAGGGTTAGGGCCTATCAAGAAAATCTGGATATGTTGCCGCTGGCATTCTATAATGGTTTGTACGCCAATATATGGCGGTTGGTGAGTACTCCGAATGAGTTCAAATTCAATTTTTTTTGTCGTGTCTATATTTATATTGATGGGTTTTCCATCCCGTTTCATATAAATTGTATCACGGAAGTAATCAACCCAAATAGGTATTTCAGATCGTACACAATATCTTAAGCCAGTGTGGTGCTTGAAGTGATCATATTTGACATGTTATATCTGTAGACATGTGCTTGTGGTTTCAGGAACATCCCACTAGCAATCAGCCTCTCCATGGTGATGGTGACAATTCTCTATGTGATGGTTAACATGGACTACTACATCGCGATGACTCCCGCTGAGCTGCTGGTGTCTGATGCTGTGGCTGTGGTCAGTGCCAGTCATTATCCAGCAATATCTGGAAAATGGTTTCATTCTTTTGTCCAATTATAGTTCCTGTCATACGTTGTTTCTGTTTCTGTTCCAGACATTTGCCAACAAAGCACTCCATGCCATGTCATCTGTGATTCCTCTTTAAGTGGCTATGTCCTGCTTGGGGGCAGTGAATGGAGGCTTCTTTGGTGCATCCAGGTAACCTAGCACTGGAGGTGATTCTAAAGGCCCCGTTGAATTCATGTTTCTCAAATCTCTTTGTCATATTTGTCTGAAGGGTACAGATAGGGCTGCAAAGACCGTGGAGACCTGGGAAACCTGCCACAATGCAAACAGACAAAGGCAAGAACAAATAACCCCCAATGACTCTATTTGCAGTGACGTTAGGCAAAGGCAGCTCTGAGGGATAGTGGGTTTGGGAAGCCATCAGGACAAACATATTCATTTCATCGCAGCGCACTGTGTTTGAAGGGGATGGTAGCTGAGGAGGTAGAGCTGGTCGTCTAGTAATCTAAAGGTCGCTGGTTCGATCCCAGGCTCCTCCTGCTAGCATGCTGTGGTGTCCTTGAGCAAGACACTTAACCCCTAATTGCTCCTGATGGCTGCGTCCGTCGGTGTTTGAATAATTGTAAGTCGCTTTGGATAAAAGCGTCTGCTTAATGTAATGTAATGTAATTTAAAGAGCAAATGAGGTATTTCCCAAATGTATCAAGCAGGGCAGGGGACAACACTTAGGTGCGGTGAGGTCAATGGCTTGAGAGGCACTGGCTAGTATCAGAGCAAGATTTACAAACGTATGAACCATATAAAGGATGGTTCTGCGACCATATGTTTCATATCAGCTTTCTATGCATACATTACATTTTATCCAAAGCGACTTACAATTGTTCAAACACCGACGGACGCAGCCATCAGGAGCAATTAGGGGTCAAAGTGTCTTGCTCAAGGACACTACAGCATGCTAGCAGGAGGAGCTTGGGATCAAACCAGCAACCTTTAGATTACTAGACACCCAGCCCCACCTCCTGAGCTACTGTCCCGCTAATGTCCCGCATACAGGTAAGTTATGTATTCGATTCAAGTTTTATAGGCAAATCCGGTTCCACTATTAATACTCATTCAACGTAAATGAAAATATATATTTCCTGGTCTTACCTTTACTTGTGAATGAAGTCCATTCGCCTATCCTTCCGGCAGGGACGGACTGGGACTATAAGATGGCCCTGGACTTTTTTACCCAGACCAGCCAACCACAACCAGCCTGCCGATACCACCACCCCGGCCACATCAACTCACATACAAACCCACCACCCTAACCTTAACCCTTACCCTTGATACCACCACTTATAAGCATAATGGATCGATACTCTGTATCTCTAATACAGAGCTATTTTAAAAGCAAGTAAAAGGTTTGTCGCCAGCAGGCCACAGCAGTGAGGATACCATGATAGATTAAGGCTGTCAGTCTTTCATAAATGTCTATATTTGAAAAGACTGTATAATTTATTATAGTTAAATGGTTAAGCAACAGCAATTAAACAATAAATCATATTTAAATAAACAAACAAACCATAAATAATATAAAAAATGTAACCGCAATTAAATGCTGTGCTATGTGTAATTTATTTCACACTCACACAGTTTCACACACTTATTTGACAGTTCTACCTCAGAGGTTCTATGTTAATACTCATATCTTAGATGTTCTCTTTTGACACTGTAACACTGTCTAAGATTTTGTTCTGTGCTGTAGTCAAAATAAGTTTTGTAATACTTTAATGAGATCTCAGTTTGAAGATCAAGAGAGAGTAAAACAGATTAAATGTCATTAACTTTACATTAGATCATTCAACTACATACCTCCTTTCACATGAAGATTTAAAAATCAAATGTCCCTGATATTCTGTTTGTTTTCCACAGATAGAACAAGGTGAAACTAAGCTTTCTCTCTCTCTCACTCTCTCTCTCTCTCTCTCTCTCTCTCTCTCTATATATATATATATATATATATATATATATATATATATGTACTGTGTGTGTGTGTGTGTGTGTGTGTGTGTGTGTGTGTTTGTGTGTGTATGACCCACCGTGGGTTTTAGGTACATTTCTTACCATTTTTTCTTTTGCCCCCCACATCATTTGGAAGTGGAGAATCAGAGCTTCAAAATATGGTGTCACTTGTGCGAATCAAGCAAATATTTTTAAAGCTATGGCTTGTTAATGATGGTAAGGCAAACTGTGCTTCTGATATAACCCTCAAAGTTTTCCCCACACTTGGATTCCTTCAGCAAGCTCCCAGAATACAAATGGGTGGAGGGCCCACAAAGGCACATGGCTATTTGCCACCTGGACACTTGACATTCTGCTGAATGGAGCAATCTCAGTATTGTTCTTGTGTTTATAGAGAATGTTGAACAGCGTCATCGACACACAAATTCTTTGTTTTTAAAAAGGCTTTTATTGAACAGTAAGAATATGTTTTATAAAATTTGAATTATTTAGAAGTTTAGAAGTGCGGACAACATAACAAAACACTGGTATCTGCACCCTTCTAGAGTAAATGAGTGAACGTAATGTAGTTTATTAATGAATGCACTCATGTACAGTCTGTCAATAATATTAGTCTCTGTATATCAATCTTGGTGTGTCATTAAATGTATAAATGTGCATATGCCAAATACCTTCAAAGTTCTTGGAGTTATTATGTTTGTTCATAATATTGTGTTGTTCATAATCTGCATCACCAATCTCAATAGACTTCTTCACGTCATGAACTTCTTCCCTTGTAACAACAATGTGCGTATCGGTCTCCTCCGGTGGTTCTTGAAAATATTCAGTTTCATCGTCACATTCAGGTAGAAATCCACTGTTTGAAATGTCCTCTCCTAGTCCGGTATAACACCGACATCAGATTCAGCATTGCTGTTGTTCTCTGCATTGCTGTTGGACAATTGACTATCATCGCGGAAAATGTAGACCAGTATGAAATGTTGAAACTGACTTTGATCTATCGCCCTGGTCAGATTAAGGTCCGCGATATGATTTAGAGCTTCCGCCACCCGCTTCTCATAATCCATAACAACATGGAGATGAACGTTTTCACAGACAAGTGAAACCAAAGGCTTCTTGTCTTGCGTGTTATCCATCTGTTTACGGAAGTGACTTCAGCTTTTCTTCATCGCGGGTACGCTACCTACACAATAATGTATCCAGGTGCATATAAAACGCGTAAGATTTAAAGGTTGAACTCTATCAAAACGGTTTCAAATTGTGACTTCACATCACATGGAATATGGAGGGATGATCTTCACCTGCATTTTCGCTTTAAAGGAAACGATCGAATGGCGTTCTCGCTGTTTAGCGTCTCGGTAAGTGAACTGTTTCCCCATGTAATCTAATGGGAATATTTAACACAACGGTTTAACATTTATCATTTATGGGGATGGTAGCTCAGGCGGTAGAGCTGGTGGTCTAGTGATCTAAAGGTTGCTGGTTCGATCCCAGGCTCCTCCTGCTAGCATGCTGTAGTGTCCTTGAGCAAGACACTTAACCCCTAATTGCTCCTGATGGCTGCGTCTGTCGGTGTTTGAACAATTGTAAGTCGCTTTGGATAAAAGCGTCTGCTAAATGACTAAATGTTATCAACTATTTAAAAATCGAACTCTGTTTTGAAAATAGAGATTAAAAAGACTTATTTAACTTATTTATCTTATTTAACTTATTTATTTTTTGAACTTATTTAACAGCTTGTGGTGATTTAAGAAATGTGCAACAATTCGGAAATCACTGCGCGGTGTCACATATGTATGTGTGTATATGGATATGGATGTATATGGATATGTATATGTGTGTGTTCACTTTATTTACATTTTGTATGTATAAATTTTTTACCATTTTGTCTGACATGTATTGCAAGCAAATATAATGGTAGTATAGTGGTGAGCATAGCTGCCTTCCAAGCAGCTGCCTAATTACATTTAGACATTCTATGCCACAAATATAAATTAAAGAGATGAGAAATAGGGTGGGTCCAGGAACCAAGCAGGGGAAAACCAGCTGCTCACGGAGATAATGATGGAGAAACAAAAGAACAGAAGTGAGGCTCCCGCAAAGGTTTAGGGGACAGCTAGGACCTTGTTACTCTATAATGGGTCTACCTGAGAACTCAACTCCACCTTGACTGCTGCTGTTGTTTTTGATAAGGAATCATAATTGGGGTCACAAACAGGATTGGAAAGAAGGGTCCGAAGAACTGCAGAGCGGACCAGACCACACAAACAAGCAAGTGGCCACTCCAATAAAGAGGTACGGGAAGTTCGTTCTATTAGTTAGATGCTTGTGAGATCCGTGCTGACCAACCCTTAAGGCTAAGCAGTGGTCTCTTCAAATTAACTAACCAAAAGTATAGAAATAATAGGCGATTGGGTTACAGGAACAGAACAATCTTTAATCGTCAAACAGCACACCACACTGTGGTGTGCTTGGATGGCGAATGGACTTCACCATCCAAAGCAACACATGCTTTGGATGGTGGCCGGTGAAATGAGGCCTCTGCGTTTAACCCATCCTGGCTTGTCCTTCCTCCGGGGGCACAGCCAGGAGCAATGGGCAGCATTCATGGACACGCCCGGGGATTTGGTGATGAGTGTCCATCTCCTTACTGACGTTAGATGGAGGAAACCCCATGTGAGCACAGGGAGAACATGCAAACTCCACACAGAAAGGCTCCTATTTGGGAGATAACCCGACGGTGCCAACAGCGCCAAACAATAGTGCCAACAGTGCATGCCAAAGCCTGTGGATTCTGCTCTGTGTTAAGAAGGGTCTGAACGGACAGGTCCCTATGATTTTACACTTCAAGAAAGTAAATCTTAAAGGGCTGTACGAATAGGAAAAAATTGAAAGCCTATGATACCGCTCTGTGTTTGGAAACATTGGAGGTCTGCATAGTTAGGGCTCCCACAGTTACCTCTTCAAGATTTTTGAATTTGACGGTCAGCTCAGGTGGGATGAACTTAATCCGGTAGATACCTCTTGGTGTTAAGAAAACGTCAAGGCCTGAACAGAGCAGTCTCCATGGTTTAAGGGAATAAAAAACCTAAATGTCTATATAAATCACATACCACAGTTACCACTTCAAGACTTATGAACTTAAAGGACTGCCCAGGTGGGGCATAAGCAAACTCAGTGTCAGAAACTGCACTTGGCTTGTGCACATGTAATGGCAAAATACTGAACTAACCCGATGCCTGCTTCTAACCTATCTGCTTTACTAACAACAAGAACATTTTGTACTGCAGGTCACAGTTGAAACTGTTGAAACCGCCTTGTGACCAAAGGGGAAGTTGCCTTTCACTTGTCTGACTTATGTACCCCACCAGATGGTCTGGACAGGAAACCAGACTACACCCTCTTCTAAGTAACGGTCCATGTGACGAAGTTGATATAAGCCATCGAGCAAGTTGGTTCGGGGGAGAAGCTCTTTGTTACTCTGTGTGACATGTCAGGTGTTTCCTGCTGATCAATTTTCTATATAATAAACTTAGACTGAGTGACAATATTTGAATTTTCTTTTAACCTGAACTATCTCACCCCAGATATCGAGCATCACCTGAGTTTCTGGAATTTCCATGACAATTCTTTGGCGTCACAAACAACATCTCCTCTTCCAGATATCTGACCCGATCTCCTCTACAGGTTGAACTGTATGGCTGTGGTCTGGGACCAGGGAAGCCTAAAGTCACCCGTGACATCTTCTAAACGGGAGGAGAAGCAGCCACCTGAGTCAAGCCGATCAGACAAATTCTAGGATACGAGATTGACGAACAAACTACTTGTGTAACGGTGAGAGTACAACAATTGAATAATACGTCTGGGACGTATTTAAGGTTTCTGTGTCTGGGACACAGAAACCTTATCCAAGTCAGTCCAAGTTCAACTTCCCCCTGTCAGGGTACTAAATGTAATATTTATGGTAGCAAATTTAATCAATACAGGGAAGCACTGGAAGTGTTAAACGGTAAACGGACAGTATGGGAAATTCTGGGTTGAAATCAAAGGGCCCCTCCGAATGGACGGGTCTGGCAAAAATTATGGTTGATAAACATGGTGGGACAGTGGTATTACAATTTGGTTTCTGGGAAAAGAAATCGTGATTTCCCCGCCGATGGTAGTTTAAGCACAAGACAAATAGACCAGTTGAGGACGAAGCTAGAGGAATATGATAAGGTTAAAGGATGCAAGAGACGCCTTGATTGGAGGATTTTAGGTATGTGGGAGAAAGAATCGATAACAAGGGAGAAGACTTGTGAATAAATGTGCAGAGCAAAATAACCCTGACTCTGGCCAATATCCCAAAGTTGACCCAAGTATGAGATGGACCATGGCCGTTGCCTCAGCCGGCCATAGTACTGATAAGGCCGCCCCCTATGCTCAACACTCTGGTGCTGCATCCACCATTGATGACCACACATAAATTTCGAACAGAAGTAGTCGAAATGGTCCATTTGTATCCTTTATCATGGCTAAATTGTGTTTATTTAGTGGGAAAACATCTAAACTGACAGATTAGATAGATAGATAGATAGATAGATAGATAGATAGATAGATAGATAGAAGGCAGTTTTGTTTGTGAATCTCTCGCCATTCAAATGAATTGGTTTGGATTTTGTTTTGTGTAGCACCAAGCAATTTGAAAAGTCATACTCCGGGACATGATTCAAAAGATTCGTTTTCGTGGCTGTGTCAAGGCAAGTCAAGTCAAGTCACACTTTATTTATAAAGCATATTTCATACCAGGGCAACACAATGCACTTTACAAAGAAATTCAATCAAAAAAAGAAAATAGTTGTCCGCTTGTCATTTCAAAAGAATGCCCATGAATCAACAGCAACAACCAAAGCAGTAGTAAAAACAACAAAAACAACAACAAAAACAGCAACAAACACGACTACAACCGAAGGAGCAACAACAGCAACAGCAGCAACAACAGCACCAGCAGCAGCCACAGAAACAACAACAACAGCAGCAACATCAACATCCGCAGCAACAACAACAAACAAAAACAACAGCAAAAACAACTACAACAGCAGAAACAGCAGCAACAACAACAGCAACAATAGCAGCAGCAACAACAGAAACAACAGCGCAAACAATCTGAAATTCCTAATCCAAAATCAGGTAGAGTTGGGAGACGATTCACCGAAGGAACGCACACATAAAGATGTCACCGGAACAGGAAGTGGTTGCTCTCACCTGAACCTGAAATCTCCTCATCTGTATTGAGTCAACAGTGTGCACCATCTCATCTCAATTCAGTCGCAAGGCTTTAATTAACGTCTGTAAATTACAGGTCAAGTTTTCATTCAAACCTCTGGAGGGAGATCCTTTTGACTCTCTCTCTCTGAAAAACACAGCCTTCTTATGATCCTATCACTGTAATCTCACAACAGAAACAACAACAGCACCAGCAGCAACAGAAGCAACAAGAACGGCAGTGGCAACAACACCAGCAGAAACAACAGAAACAACAATAACAGCAGCAACAACAGCAGCAGCAGCAACAGCAATAATTGCAGCAACAACAGAAACAACAGCAGAAGCAACAGAAGCTACAGCAGCAGCAGCAACCGTGGCAACAGACAGAAACAACAGCAACAACAGAAACAGCAGCAACAGCAGCAGACAACAGAAACAACAATAGAAACAGCAACAGAAAATGTCTGTGCAATCATAAGAACCGTCAATGCAGAAAAAACAGATCTCACATCATACAGAGCACACACACACACAGAAATCCTACAACATAGAAAACACACACACAAAAAAAACAACAAAAGCCACTACAACAGCAGCAACAAAATAAACAACAACAGCAGCAGCAACAGAAACAACAGCAAAAACATTTTACCAGCAACAGAAACAGTAAAAATAACAGCAACAACAACAAATACAACGACAACTGCAGGAGCAGCAACAGCAGCAGCAACAGTAGCAAGAACTAGCTCTAGCCAAGTGCTAGCCAAGCGAAAGTCCACGTTCCAAAATCCCCCAAATATTTCAGGTGAGGGTCAAAGCCAGGAAATGGTAAGGATTTCATAGTGCGGACAATATAAAATCCCTAATCCAAATCAGGTTAAATTGGAAAGAGATTCAACGAAGTAACGCACACACAAAGACGTCACCGGAAATGGAAATGGCAGCTCTCACCAGAAATTGAAATTTCAACAGTTGGCACCATCTCATCTCAATCCAGTTATGGTGCTTTAATTACCGTCCGTAAATTACAGGTCAAGTTTTCATTCAAACCTCGGGAGGGAGATCCTTTTGACTCTCTCTCTCTCTCTGAAAACACAACCTTCTTATGATCCTCTCACTGTAATCTCAAAACAGAAACAACAACAACAACAGCAGGGGGAGCAGAAAGTGGTGGTGAACCTCAGGATGACCGTAGGCCTGCTGTCAGCCACCTCCTTCATCATCAGGACCGTTGTGGGCAGTGGATTCTTCGTTGCCCCCAAGCGGGTTCTGATGCACAGCGACAGTGTGGGCCTCTCCCTGCCGGTGTGGACACTGTGTGGGGTCCTCTCCCTGTTTGGTAAGATCCCTGTTCTGTTTCGGGGTATTTTTATCTGTCACTTTTAGGGAATGTAACATTTGATTCAATGCAGAGGGGCCTCATTGACTCATAGGCGAAAGAAAGATTTGATTTGAAGGTTGATTTTTTTTTTTTTAAACCAACCAAGATTCAAGATTCAAGAGGTTTGTTCGTCACATACATATATATACTTTCATACAAATATGCTGTGAAATGTCAAACGTTTCAGCTTCATTATCATCATCATCAGGTCTCTTGCTCGGCGACAGGGGCGACACCATGCGTAGAGCCAATCAGTTTCACCAATCTTCTCCATTTGGGTCGGTCCAGTGCTAGGGACTCTGCTTCAACAAGTGACAGGTCCATTTGGTGTAGGTCCCTAGTGACGCCATCAATCCATCGGGTGCGGGGGGCACCGCGGGAGCGTTTCCAGCCGGCAGCTTTAGGTTGGAAGTGGAGGATAGCGTGAGTAGGGTGATCCGATGGGAGCCTTTTGACATGGCCATACCAGCGCATCCGATGCTGTGCTGCCAGGTGGGACGCAGGGGGCTGTTGGGTGCGTTCCCGCAGCATGATGTTGGAAACCCTATCTTGCCATTTTATTCCCTCTATTGAGCGCAGTGCTCTGGTGTCAAAGCCATCGATTCTGGCAGCCAGGGTCTTGTTGAGAGGCCAGGTTTCTGCTCCGTAGAGGAGGATGGAGAGGACTGAGGTGTTATAAATCTGCAGTTTGGTCGCTCTTAATATGGAGTGGGTGTCTCCACAGCGGCTTCCAAAGTGTTTTCATGGCACTGGCTGCCAGGGCACGTCTCCGGTTTATTTCTGGTGGAATGTTGCCATCGTTGGTGATGATGGACCCGAGGTAGGTGAAGGAGGTCACAAACTCAACCTCCTCTCCACTGATATGCAGTGGAGGGGGGGCGGCACCTCCAATGTGCATTAATTTTGTTTTGGGCCAGCTGACCTTCAGACACAGTTTGTTGTCTTCCTCTTGGTAGGTTTCCAAGGCTTCTTTTAGCTGGTCAAAAGTTGAGCAGAATAGTGTGGTGTCGTCCGCGTACTCCAGATCTGTGAGGGTGTAACTGCCTAGTTTGACCCCAGGAATATGTGCACATATCTGTTCCATCAGGTGGTCGATGATGCAGTTAAAAAGGTCAGGTGCAGCTACGCATCCCTGCCTCACCCCGCTGTTGATTGGGAACCAGGTAGACTTTGTGCTATTGACACGCACACAGCTTTCAGCATCGCTGTAGAGCTTTTGGAAGAGAGAGGTAATCTTTCTTGGAGCTCCAAGGATGGTGAGGATCTTCCAGAGGGAGGAGTGGTCCACGGTGTCAAAAGCTGCCTTAAGATCAAGAAAGGCAATGTAGAGGTGTCTGTTTTGGCAGAACTCGTGTACCTCCTCAATGATGAGGCGGAGGGCAGAGATCTGGTCCGTTGTGGAGCGGTTTGGCATGAAGCCCGCCTGTTGGGGGCGTCTTTGAGAGAGTGGGGTCGGTTTGGGGTGCGGGGTGATGCAGAAGGTCACTGAAGTGCTCCTTCCAGCGGCTGATGCATTCATCCTCGGAGTTCAATATGATACCCTGTGCATCCTTTACCTGGACTGCCTTCTGTTGGGGGCCTGATTTAACTCACCTCAGGGTTCGATACACTTGGGAGAAGTTGTTATTTTCGGCGGCAGCCTCCAGGCATTTTGCTTCTCCTTGCCAGAATCTCTCCCTGTCTTCTTATATCGCGGTGTTGCATATGCGATTTAGGCGACGGTATTATACCAGTTGGAGATGGAGCGGGTAAACACTGAGGTGATGGTTGGATCCTGGAGATGAGAGGATCTCAGTCGAAGTGGTGCCTGTGATGATGGAACAGCCTTTAACTTCAGTCTCAACTGGGCAACCAATAATCGGTGGTCCGTGTTGCCTAGCTGAGCTCCACGATACACACGGCAGATGGTAACACTGGATTTCCAGCGATTGAAACAGCGGTCAGGGGCGTCCTCGCCCCGGGTTGATGCCCCCTGGGCTGAGTATGAGCCTCCGCGTCCGCGTTAGCTTTGGTCACGTCCGCGTCTGAAGCTTCTGTCTCCTTCTTGTCCTCAGCCTAGTCCCTTAGCCACGGATAGGAGACTTCTTGGTGAAGTTGGAGCATCCATAGGACGTGGTGGGGTCGGCAGGATGGAGTCGTGCTGTGGATGGAGAGGGCGTGGACGTGAGGCTTTCTGGTGGCGCCATCGGGGGTGGCGCGTTCATAGGGAGGGCGGATAATGGGGTACCCAGTCATCCCTTCGTCTCCGATGATCTCCCTGTCAGACTCGGATAGAGAGAAGAGGGGGGAGACACAGGTGTATCAGTGAAAAGCGTCTTTTCCACCATTTTAAACCCCTATTCTTCCCTTTACTGACACTTTCTTTTCCTTTCTCAGACTTTTCTCTTCCTCTGTAATAGCCTCATTCACTTTCCCTAACTGATTCATACTTCATACAACTTCCCCTCACGGGAAAACAGCGGTGTTCGACCCAATCTCCCACACAGGACATACATTTGTCCCCATGCTTCGTTCTCTATTTCATTCATTTTTAGAATCTTGTTCAAAATTACAGGCGGTCCATCAGTATTTTACCATTTTGTTGGAGGAATTCTGGACGTGCAGATCCCGTGGAGACGGCCGGGGTCCAACACAACGGTCCTCCCTTCCTCCAAATAGTCGAGTAAGAGGCAGGACTCTAGTCTGTGATGTCCTGGATGATCAGTCACTGTCTACCGCTGGTCCGACGATCATCCGGGGATCACACTTCTGACACCAAGTTTGTTGTGGATTTTTCTCGAATAAAGGAACTTGAACAAGTTCCAAGCTGATTGTATATTTATGAGAGGCAAAAGTTATGTCTTTGCAAAGAGAGGAGAGGGAACGCAAGTGTCAGGACGCAGCCCGCACTCAATAAACAGGAAGCCACGTGTGATCGTTTTTATAAGGTTGTCTTGTGTATGACCAGCAGGGGGGAGTAGGTCAACGTTCATGTGTTGGGTTCAATATGAGGAGAGGAAACCAACCGTTGCGCGAGCTGTTCAGGCGTTTGTGCTTTCTTAGAAAACAGACATCCGCCTTGGATGTGGTGACTGGTTTCGAAAACAACAAATTGTGCAGCCGTGTCAGCAGTCTTCCACTACTTGCAAGCACGCAGACACACAAGTGGATAAGTAACAGCTGGCATTGATATTTGCCTCTACATGACCATCTCTCTCCGTCCTAGAGGGCGGACGTAGCTGCACTTCAGTGTCGCTTATGTTGTTTTCTCCTCCCTGCCAGGCCTCACGTCCCTCATACACCACCATGTGGAGACGACCCCAGGGGTGAAGGTGCGCTCTCAGCCGTATCGCCTGCCCGAACACAACCTCAAGATCGTGCAGGCGGAATACGAGGCCAATTAGGACATGGCCATAATAGAGGAGTCCACAAGTGACTGGTCTAGTCCCATTGTGCTGGTGAGTAAGCCTGATGGGTCAGCGTGGACTACCAAAGGGGGAACGTGGTGTCCAAGTTCGACACCGACCCGATGCCCCGGGTCGATGAACTTCTCGACCAGTTAGGTACAGCTCGTTTTTTCATGACACTGGATTTAACCAAGGGCTACTGGCAGATTCCCTTGTCGCAGGAGTCCAAGCAAAAATCGTCGTTCTCCACGCCGTTTGGCTTATACCACATTCGCACACTTCCATCCGGGTTGTTCGGTGCCCTAGCCACCTTTCAGAGACTCAGGCTCATCAGGACCCCCCTGTGCATCAGGACCCCCCCCAAGGGGGTCCTGATGCACAGCGGCAGGCAATCCAAAGGACCATGCAGGGGGAACAGAAAGAGGTGGTGCACCTCAGGAGGACCATAGGCATACTGCCTGCCACCTCCTTCATCATCGGCAGCGTGGTGAGTAAGATGATGCACAGCGGCAGCGTGGACCTCTCACTGCCGGTGTGGACACTGTGTGGGGTCCTCTCCCTGTTTGGTAAGGCCACCGATCTGTCCGACAGATCGAAACCCCGTCCGAAATGCCCACTCGCAAGCCTGGTGGGGCCCCCACGGCCACCAACACCCCATGCAAAGGCGAGGCCTGCCCTACTGCAACCGTCCAGACGCCCCATCCAACTGCAAGTCCTGAGCCCCATCCATGTAGCTGAGTGCGCTCAGCGCAGGACACCCGGATGTCATCTATCTGTTGTTCTTCTGTTTATAATATCAGCATAATATAACTGTCTTGGGGTTGTTTGCTAGCATTGTATTTTTCAATATTCAAATATTCCTTCAAGATAAATATTGCAGTGTTAGTCCAAGCAGCATGTTTCAAAAAGCCTGCTCCATCATAGGATCTTGGTCATATTCAACCTTGTTCCTTGTCAACTGCCATGAATACGCTGGAGAGTGAAATGCAGGCATGGAACACAAAGAAAAAGGAGGTGCAGAGGGAACAGAAAGAGGTGGTGCACCTCAGGAGGACCATAGGCATACTGCCTGCCACCTCCTTCATCATCGGCAGCGTGGTGGGCAGCGGGATCTTCATTTCCCCCAAGGGGGTCCTGATGAACAGCGGCAGCGTGGGCCTCTCCCTGCTGGTGTGGATGTTGTGCGGGGTCCTCTCCCTGTTTGGTAAGGCCCCCATTTTGTTTTGGGGGATATTTCCTGTTGCTTTATCATCAATCATTCGATCATCATTTATATCATTTGATTCAATGCAGAGGCGTTCCATATGCTGGCGTCTCACCGACTTATAGGTGAAAGAAAGTCTTTTTGTTTTAAACCAACCAACCTTTCAGCTTTATTATGACTAATCTAAGTCTCATTGTGGTGTGGAGTGGGGATGGGATGGTAGGGATGGTAGGGGGATGGGAGCAGCCACACCTGATCTTGATCTAGGTGATTGGGTCAGGGTGGCTGCATTCCAGATGCTCACTGGTTGGGCTAACGAGTAGCAGGTTTAAACCCCCATCCACACACACACACTCAGGAGAGGAGCCATGTCATGACATGTTCCATCTGCTCCTGGCAAATTCCACCAAACCTCCTCTCTCCAATAAACTAGTGTCCATCGTCTGTGTCTCTGTGCCGGAGGGCCTGAAACGCCACTTGAATGGTGTGTGGGAGGAGGAACTACCACACCCATGTTTGTCCATATTTTGAGTTTGTTTATTTTGTCTTTGATAGGTAAGGGTTAGAGCCGCGCCTTCAGATGCTCCGCTCCCACTTTGATTTGTCTCGTTTTTGCTCCGCCTACCCCACAGAAGGTTCAAGTGGCTACTAGCCTCTCATGACATAACAACAATTCTGAAATGTACATTTCATGAATACAACTCAAATTGCTGGTAGATCTGCCTTGCAGCATGTGCACTGCTTTGTTTGCAATGTTCATTGTTGTGTGCATCCATCCAGAACATTGGTACCTGTGTATACATACATGGACATGTACCTCATTTTTTTACTCACTCCAATGTGGGATTAACCCATTCCTTTCACTGACCTCGTCTCCTCACAGGGGCGCTGTGCTATGCTGAACTGGGCACAACTTTCACAAAGTCCGGGGGCAACTACACCTATCTGCTGGAGACCTTAGGGCCTCTGCCCGCCTTCTTACTCCTGTGGTCCGAGTTCTTATTCATAAGGTTGGGTTGACTTCGATTTTCCTTTTAAATTGGTAATATGTGTATTTCGTAAAGAAAATCCCAAATTTGATCATTTAATTAGATGGCACAACAGCCATTGTTGGTCTTCTACCATTGTTTCATTGGTTCTATTGGTTACCCAGGCCCGGGGTGGCGTCCTATGTGTCCCTGGCCTTCGGTCGCTATGTTGTCGAGCCGTTTTTCACACCCTGCGTGGCTCCCCCGGTGCTCATCAAACTGGTCAGCATCCTTGGTGTGAGTGAGTGGCCTTAACTTCCGCCTGGTTCCTGTCACCTGATATGTCACGTCAAATTGCATTCCCCTGAATTGCACCGTTTACATAAGCATGAAGACACTTTTTGTTTTTCCATTGTCTCCTTCAGCCTTTTTGGTGGCTATCAACTGCTGGAGTGTGACCATGGCCTCTCGGGCTCAGATCATCTTGACCTTTATTAAAACATTTGCCCTGGTCCTCATCATCGTTTCCGGGGCCATGGCACTGGCTCGAGGTGGGGGAGGATGATTATGAATGTTGAATGTAATTCAGTTCATTTGTCACAGATGTGCCATCAGCGCTGTGTGCTGTCTCTTCCCTGCAGGACAATCTGAGAATTTCCAAAATGGTTTTGAGGTTGACACAGCAAAACTGGTTATGTTGCCGCTGGCCTTCTATAATGGTTTATATGCCTATGCCGGTTGGTGAGTACTCTGAATGCGTTCAAGTTAGCTTTTTTGTCCAGTCTATATTTATATTGATGTGCTTTCTATTTATTTATGTATTTTTTCAGGTTTCATCTTAATTGTGTCACGGAAGAAGTAATCAACCCAAATCGGTATTTCAGATCTTACGCAATATCTCAAGGCTATCTCCCTGCTGCTTGAAGCGATCGAAATTGACATGTTACAACTATAGACATGTGCTCTTGGTTTCAGGAACATCCCACTGGCAATCAGCCTCTCCATGGTGACGGTGACAGTGCTCTATGTGATGGTAAACGTGGCCTACTACAGCGTGATGACACCCTTTGAGCTGCTAATGTCCGATGCTGTGGCTGTGGTCAGTGCCAATTAATAACCAGCATCTAATAAAGAAGCAATATTTAGAAAATGGTTTCACTCTTTTGGCAAATTATAGTTCCTGTCATACACCGTCTCTGTTTCTGTTCCAGACATTTGCGAACAAAGCACTCCAGGCCTTGTCACCTGTGATTCCTGTTCTAGTGGCGTTGTCCTGCATTGGGGCAGTGAATGGAGGCTTATTTGGTGCATCCAGGTAACCTAGCACAGAAGGTGATTCTAAAGGTCCTGTTGAATTCATGTTTTTCAAAAGGCTTTGTCATATGAGTTGTCTGAAGGGTACGGCTAGGGCAAAGACTGTGGAGATCTGGGGAACCTGAAGCACTGCGAACAGACCGACGGATGAACCAATAACCCCCAATCACTGTATTTGCAAAGATGTTAGGCAAAGGCAGCTTTGAGGGATAGCGGGTTGAGTAATCCATCAGGACATACACATTAATTTCATCCCAGTGCACTGTGCTCTAGAGGGCCAATGAGGTCTATCCCCACTGTGTCAATCATGGCAGGTGGCCGACAGTGAGGTGCAGTGAGGTCAATGGTTTGGGAGGCACTGGATTTTATCAGAGCCAGATTTACAAACGTATGAACCAGATATAGGATGGTTTGGCGACCGTATGTTTCAAATTTAATTTCAGCTTTCTTTACAACACTTGCACACAGGTAGGTTACATATTTGATTCTTGTTTTATTGGTAAATGCAGTTCCATTATTAATATTTATTCAAAGTAAATGAAAATATATATTGCATGGTCTTACATGTTGAAGAAGTCCATTCGCCAATTCTTCTGGCAGGGACAGCCTTGTGGTCTCTGGACTTTACCCAGACCAACCCACCAGACCCAGTCCGCCAACACTCCACCACCACTGCCCCATCGACACATACAAACACACCAGCCCTTGATACATAAGTTGCTTTCACACATGCACTCCGGAAAATATCTGGATTGTGGTGTTCGGACAGCTGCCCTTTCACAAATGTAGCACACAACCAGAGATTGTCCGTGTCAGACGTGTTCTCACTTTCTGTAAATACTCAGTTTGGATCAGACGAGGGATGGAGCCTGGAGAGAATGTGCAGGAGGCTGGACAAGACGCAATGACACAGCAGAGGTTTAGCACACCCAAGTTGGTGGACGATGCTACCGACTTATCTTTCTTTTCGTTGATGCGCCATGTCTTTGGACATAATATAAACGAAAGAGTGGAAAGGAATATAAAGGAAAGGAGTATGAAGAAGCTATGCGCCGTGCACAAAGATCCGCATAAGGTAGCTGATGCATAATAGAGACATCATCGACATGCGACACGCCCACTTGCTCTCTTTGAATGCTCCAGACAATTATCTGCTCTGTTCACATATACCGCTCAATCGGACATTACACAAACGTTGCACTAAGGTGCTGGCTGTGTTAAGTCTGTGTAATGTATGGTTAAACGATTCAGACATTTGCGTTCATACATACAGCTCCTCCGAGAAATGTCTGGATCATTTCAGGGTTGCAGTGCATGTGTGAAAGCAGCTTTATAATCATAGTGGATGAATACTCTAGACAACTCTGACACCAATACAGAGCTATTTAAAGAGCACCTTGTTGAAAGGTTTGTCATCAGCAGGGCACCACTGTAAGGATACCATGATATCAGGCTGTCAGTGTCTCATGAACCCATCTAGTTTATATTTGAACTCACTGTTTAATTTATTACCGTTAACAGAGTGAACCAACAGCAGTTAATAAATAATATTTAAACAAATGAACTTTTAATAATATCGACAATTGAATCAAATTAAGTACTGTACATTCTTTGGCCAAGGTGTAACGGGTGTGGTTAGGACTCGATTGCAGCACAAAGACAGGCAGGGATATTTGGTAATGTCTTTTATTTGTAGAGCAGACGGAAGACAGGCAGGGGGCAGGCAGGATACGTCGTCGGGGACAGGCAGGTTCGATAACGAGGAGTGCAGACAGAAGACAGACAGGCAGTCAGTCAGTCAGTCAGTCAGGCAGGATACGTGGTCGGAGCGAGGCAGCAGGGAATCAGTCTGGAGAATGCTGGAGGGTCTGGTGCAAGCATCAAAGACAAACTGGCAATGGGTGACTGGTGAGAGAGGCATATATAGGGGTTAGATTACAGATTGGGAACAGCTGTGTGCGCAGGTGAATGGAGTTGGACTAATGGGACAGGTAAGGAGAGGGAGGGGAAGTAGAAGAAGGCGGAAATCATGACACAAGGTACAGACCTATTTATATTAGTGCTACAGTATTACTGGTCCATATATATAGATAATATTTCAAATGAACAAAACATTAAGTACTGTACATATTGTGCTGGGGGTAACGTCTGTATCCTCACTCCAGGGAGGAGGAAGGAGGTTGGGATGGAGATGTGCATGGCATTGATGAGGGGCAAGATAAAAGGAAGAAAAGAGAATATAAACAATGAATTATGGGTTTGCAAGCATTTTTGGGATCACCACACAAACACACATGTACACAAACACGCACACAGTAAAGCGGTACTGTCGACAGCACTATTTAAGACAGCCCAATCAACTAAGAAATAGAGAGACTTGGGAGTAATTACAATTTTAACAACAAAGCAAGTTGTAGAGAAATGTTCTTGTTTTGAAGAAACTCAAAAGAAGTTTTGTCAGCAGCCCACTCTTCAGTGCAACTCCGTCAATCACCATTTCAGTATCCAAGGCCATTAAGATGTTCTTCTCAGTGGCCATCAGCATGAAATCCTCTATGTACTTCTTGGTAGAGAAACTCTGCTCAAAGCTGTGAGCCACCCTGTTGTAAAAAGTTGACACTGTCGAAATTGAACAATCTTTGACTTAAATAGAAAGTGGAAAACTGTTAAACTGAATGTGGGAGCAATTTCTATTGGAAAGGTATTTATTTATTATTATACAATATATTTATTATTTATATATATATAATTCATTCTTTTTAGAAAATCTCTCCTTGTCATATTTCCCCCCTTGCTGCGTGTCGTTGGCCCACTTTAATTATGAGGGCTGATGCATAATCAAAGTGACCAAAAGTCTTTCAAAAATAAGACAGCATCACACATTTATTTTCCACCCAGTACTGCTCACACAGGATTTAACAAGGAGGCGTGATCACAGGGGATCACACATTTTGGTATTCTAACACACACCATCGGAGCCGAGATTTTATACTTAAGATCATTTCAAACCAACTTGAGATTCTCGCCAAACCTGAGGAGTGTCCCATAGTTTGTGCCCTTAATCAATCAAACAAACCAACTACAAATATCACTACAATTATGTAACCATCTACGTTGCAGGATGCTGTTTGTGGGGGCCAGGGATGGACACTGGCCAACACTCTTCTCCATGATCCACATCCGCAGACACACTCCCCTGCCTGCCGTGCTCCTACTGGTGCTGAATGTTTTGCATGCATTTCACACAACAATAAATAAAAAGCATGTGTCAGTGCATTTTCAAAGATCCGTAATGGACGTTTTGCTGTCAATGACATTGCGACTCCACAAATTTGGAATGTGTGGATTTTTCATTACAACTGTGCTGTCTGTTTTTTTAGTATCCGTTGGTGGTGATAATGATAATCACCGGGGAGATCTCCAAGCTCATCAGGTTTGTTTCCTTCCCTCGCTGGTTCTTCATTGCCTTGGCAACCCTGGGGATGCTTATCCACCGTTATCGCTACCCTCTTCACCCCAGGCCCTTCAAGGTAACCAGATTCACCACGTTTGATCTTTCAGCCTTGACCTCTACCTTCTGACCCTGAATCGGTACCGATTTAATTGATTCCTCCTCACTGTTGTTCTTTTTTCTCAAAGGTGCCTCTGGTCATCGCTGTCACCTTCACCATTGTGTGCTTCTTCATCGTGGGGCTGTCTCTGTACTCTGATCCCTGGAACACAGGGCTCAGCTGTGTCCTGACGCTGACAGGCATCCCAGTCTACTACATGACCATCCACCGGTTCCGCCTGCCCACCCGGTGGAGACGTGTCTACAGTAAGTCAAGCAAAATCTGGCCATTAGCGTGGACCATCACATTTCACATTTATTTAACAAATACATGCCACAGTAAGATGGTAATGCGTTGTCCGTTTTCATAAAATAACCCTCACACTCCCCTACCTCCTCAGATTACTGCAGTAAGCAGCGCCAGATCTTTTTTGAGGTAATTCAGCAGGAGGTCCAGACCTACTGAAGACAATACTGACTGGCTGGATGCTTCGAAAAACTCAAACGCATGGGACATTGATGTTTCTTCCCAATAAGAGACAATACTTTAAGTTTACGTTACTTTCAAATAACAGATACAGTAATGGGTGAATGTATTGGCACCCATTACTTTGTGCGTGTGTGTGTCCACCTTGATATATGGGTCTCAATGACCATCAACGATGTTTTCAAAACCTTACATTGCACTGTTATCAAATGGCCTGTAATGAGTGCAGATCTAAATCCCAAAAGACCAGTCCATCTAACATCTGGTTCTTATGACCCTCGGTGTAGGGACCTCATTGAGGGTCATAAGAAGGGTTTGATTGCAGTCATGTCCTCCAAAGGCAGTGCTACCAAATACTAAATGTAGATTTTTTTAAATGTTGTCAATGTCATTTCTGTTGATGTGAAAAAAGATATGTTGAGTTTGGAAGAGAGAAAAAAACATCAACATTTTCAGCCACTGCTGTAAGAAGATGACAGGAGAATATATATATATATATATATATATATATGCTGTTTCCCTTAACAGCCAAAACATGACTTGTGGAACAGGTGACGATGCTGTGAACTTCTTTTGATAAATCCCTCTTGATTTGTTGAGCAAATAATTTGTTGTTTGAAATATCATTTCCTCATGTGATTACACTGATTGCAGGACAAAAAAAAAAGTACCGTAATCATAGCTGAATAAAAGCCCCTATAAAACACCTGGTGACGGGATGGGTGTTGTCATAAATTCCTAGGCTCCTATACAACCGAAGCTGCTTTCACACATGAACTGCAATCCTGATATTATCCAAACATAACCCGGGGAGCTGTATGTGTGAACGCAAGTGTCCGAAACGGTTGGACCTAGGGCTGCCAAAGTCGGAAAGCCATCAGTCGACTTCAGTCATTATTTTCTTTTGTCAGTCAGTGTGCATTACAATAAAAGGATAAAACAAATAGGAGCTTACAGAATTCACAGGGATGACATTTCAATGTGGAATTATAAATAAGAGGAATCATAAATATATCAAACGTGAATCAAACACAGCACTCCGTGCACCCCGATCGCCGTGCTCGGTTCCTCTAAATAAAACAACTAAAAACACTGTGGGGGTGGGCCAGGAGGAGCAGGCCAGGGCTTGTAGACTCATTAAGGTAATTATTCTGCCCCCAACGCAATGAGAGAGGGTGATCGGGGTTCAATCTTCGCCCTCGTCTCCTCATGTGGGTGTGAGAACCAGCCGGAGCAGGGTTCAGCAACCTGCGGCTCCAGAGCCGCATGGAGCTATTTAGCCCCTCTCCAGTGGCTCCCTGTGGCTTTGACAAAAAATTATATCGAAATGAATAACGGTCATTTTTCAACTTTTTAATTTTAAGATATCATTGTTGTAAGCCAAAAGTGTGTAGTCTATACACCGTATTAAATTTTTTTTTTCACATTTCAGTCAACTGAAATGTGCATCAGGGGTTTAAGTTTTCCGAGTTCCAGCTTTGATGGAACGCAGTTGCTTCGTAAGCATACCACAGGCACGTGAAAGGGCGGGGTCCGCACGTGTCGAGCAACCAATCAAAATGGACTATTCGGCCCCCTACTTACGCACATGCGGACATTCCAGCCAATGGGAGAGCAGACAGCTGGGAGTGGATACTGGATAGCAGCAGCACACGCTCTCCAGGAATGCCGTGAGAAGACTGTAGCTCTGATCGAACAGCCATATTTATCCTCATATTTGGAACAATTTTGCTGGCAATACAGTAGCTATGGATTCCAAATCCCAAAAAATTAAAAGTCTCGAAAGAATGGGCTTGATGATGAAACAGTTTAATTCTGCGTGGACAGATTAATTTGATTTCACTGCCAACGATGCTGGCTTACCTGTATGCTTGATGTGAGGCAAGAAATTAGCAAACAACAAAAAATACGATGTTGAAAGACATTTCCAGAACAAGCACACAGCATTTGCTGAAAAGTTCCAAGCTAGAGATGAGCGAAAAAGAACGATCCTGCTCCATCAGTGGATTTTGGTCATATTCAACCTTGTTCCTTGTCAACTGCAGTGAATTCGCCGGAGAGTGAAATGCGGGGAACGAAGGTGAAGGAGGAGCAGAGGGAGAAAAAAGAGGTGGTGCACCTCAGGAGTACCATAGGCATGCTGCTAGCCACCTCCTTCATCATCGGCACTGTGGTGGGCAACCGGATCTTAATGGTCCCTGAGGAGGTGCTGATGTACAGCGTCAGCGTGGGTCTCTCCCTGCTGGTGTGGATGCTGGGCGAGGTCCTCTCCATGTTTGGTAAGACCCAGGTTCTGTTATGGGGGATTTTTCCTGTTGCTTTTTCGTGAATGTAACATTTGATTTAATGCAGAGCACTACTTATGCTGGACACCATCAATTTTATAGGTGAAAGTTTTTTTTGTTTTTTTTTAAACAAACCAACCTTTCAGCTTTATAACAGAGGATGCACCACAACTCCACACTTTTTTTCTTCTTTGTTAGAAAATCAGGTGTGTAGGCTGATGATCTAAAAATAAAAGAAACAAAAGAGAACATAGTTTCCTGTTCAGTCAACATGAAATGGTTACCATTCTTTTTTCCCTCTCCTAAAATTATGTAAATTAAATCAGGTTAGAAGGGCATTATTTTTAATGTATTCAACCTGTCACTGTAAATATTCAACAAATGTACATTTATCATTGATTACTTATCATTACAAGTTATTTTTTTAATTATGAATTAAATTATTTGTTTTAAGAACATTTAAACTTTATGTTTAAATATGTTTCGCACGTTCCTCTTTATGCCTCTTTTAAATACAAATTTATCTAAACTTTAAATGACATGAACAATGTTTTGAATCCGAAAAATGTTTACCTGACCTTTTAATCCCGTCACATTATTCCCATGGCTCAAACATAAATCATAATCTACTACTCACAGTTCAAACGCATTATCAAATACAAACGAGTGTACATACCAATAGCGTCTCTGCAGTTACTTAGGCAGAGTAGCTCTGCCATGGGCTTGTTTCGCCGTGCAGGAGCAAACCCTACAGAGCAAACAAAAGGAACCTGCCCAGCCCTCCTAATCAAAGCTGCTCTCTCTCTCTACCTGCACGCCAAAAGCCTGAGCTGACAAGGTGGCCCGATCCTGCACTCTTGCACTGCTTCAATATTATAATCATTATTAATATTATTATTAATTAATAACTTAGGACTAGACTACCTAAATATGAGAAAAAAATAAATCAAAATAAAACCAGTCATAATTTAAGGTAGATTACGTGAAAACAACTCAGAATGCTGGTAGATTTGGCTTGCAGTGTGTGCACTGCTTTGTTGAAAATGTCCTTGGTTGTGTGTATTGATGGAAAAGATTGGTACCTGTGCATACACACATGCATGTGTACTTTTTTTTCTCACTCCCACATCGGGTTAACCCATTTGTTTCCTAACTTTTTACTGACCTCATCTCCTCTCATGGGCATTGTGCTATGCCGAACTGGGCACAACTTTCACAAAGTCCAGGGGCAACTACACCTACCTGCTGGATACCTTTGGCCCTCTGTCTGCCTTCTTACGACTGTGGTCCGAGTTGTTATTCATTGATGACTTCAATTTTCTTTTTGAATTGGTCATTTGCATATTTTTTGAGACAATCCTAAATTTGATTGGTTATTTAGATGGCACTTTCTCAGAAACAGCCCCCGTGGGTCTTCATCAGCCTCTCCATGGTGATGGTGACAATTCTCTATGTGTGGTTAACATGGACTACTACATCGTGATGACTCCCGCTGAGCTGCTGGTGTCCGATGCTGTGGCTGTGGTCAGTGCCAGTCATTATCCAGCATCCAATCAAGAGGCAATATCTGGAAAATGGTTTCATTCTTTTGTCCATTAATAGTTCCTGTCATCCATACATGTCATCTGTTTCTGTTCCAGACATTTGCCAACAAAGCACTCCATGCCATGTCATCTGTGATTCCTCTTTAAGTGGCTATGTCCTGCTTGGGGGCACTGAATGGAGGCTTCTTTGGTGCATCCAGGTAACCTAGCACTGGAGGTGATTCTAAAGGCCCCATTGAATTCATGTTTCTCAGAACTCTTTGTCATATTTGTCTGAAGGGTACAGATAAGGCTGCAAAGACCGTGGAGACCTGGGAAACCTGCAGCACTGCAAACAGACAAAGGCAAGAACAAATAACCCCCAATGACTCTATTTGCAGTGACGTTAGGCAAAGGCAGCTCTGAGGGATAGTGGGTTGGGTAAGCCATCAGGACAAACATATTCATTTCATCGCAGCGCACTGTGTTTTAAAGAGCAAATTAAGTATTTCCCAAATGTATCAAGCAGGGCAGGTGGACAACACTGAGGTGCAGTGAGGTCAATGGCTTGAGAGGCACTGGCTAGTATAGAGCCAGATTTACACACGTATGAACCATATAAAGGATGGTTCTGCGACCATATGTATGTTTCATATTTCATATCAGCTTTCGTTACAACACATGCATTGTATCAGAATAGAGCTGTACTCTCAGAGGCGGATATATAATGTCTCAGTGATGCTTGGCATCAGGCCAAGCAAGCACAAGTGATCACGACTACTCTTAGATGGATGTTACAACCAACAGCAGTAGAAACAACAGCTATAGGAAAGCTAACATCAAAAATGGACAACTTGGCTGACCAGCTGTGAGAAAACTCAGTCATGGTGGCTAATATCACCAAACTAATAGAGATGAATGCTGCAGATTTTAATGATTGCAAAGTCAAGATAAAATCAGTGGAAAAATAAATGCTCCATCTCATCAAGGATGACGAGGAGCTGAAAGAAAAAGTAACAGAATTGTAGCGGTATAAGAGATGCTGGATCGCCTATATCTGTAATATCTGCAAGGACAGGGTGTTTCACTTGAGAGATGATAAATAGGGCGTCCAGGAACCAAGCGGGGGGAAAACCAGCTGCTCACGGAGATAATGACAGAGAAACAAATGAACAGAAGAGAGGCTACCCCGAAGGTATAGGGGACAACTCGGACCTTGTTACTCTTTAATAAAGGTCTATCTGAGAACTAAACTCCACCTTGACTGCTGCTGTTGTTTTTGATAAAGAATCAAAAACTTTGTTTTCGCCACGACATAATTGGCATCACAAACAGGATTGGAAAGAAGGGTCAGAAGACTGCTGAGGGGACCAGACCACACAAACAAGCAAGTGGCCACTCCAAAAAAGAGGTACGTGAAGTTCTTTCTATTAGTTCGATGTTTTGTGTAGTCCACGCCGACCAACCCTTAAGGCTAAGCAGTGGTCTCTCCAAATGAACTAACCAAAAGTATAGAAATAATACGCAGAGGTGATTGGGTTACAGGAACAGAAAAGGAGTGCATGCAAAAGCCTGTGTTAAGAAGGTCTGAACGGACAGGTCCCTATGATGTTACACTTTAGGAAAGTAAATCTTTAAGGGCTGTATGAATAGGGAAAAATTGAAAGCCTATGTGTTTGGAAACATTGGAGGTCTGCATAGTTAGGTCTCCCACAGTTACCACTTCAAGATCTATGAATTTGACGGACAGCTCGGGTGGGATGAATTAAATCCGGTAGATACCTCTTGGTGTTAAGAAAACATCAAGGCCTGAACAGAGCGGTCTCCATGGTTACCGCTTTAAAGGAATAAAAAAACCTAAAGGTCTGAATAAATCACACACCATGGTTACCACTTTAAGACTTATGAACTTAAAGGACTGCCCAGGTGGGGCATAAGCAAACTCAGTGTCAGAAACTGCACTTGGCTTGTGCAGATGTAATGGCAAAATAGTGAACTAACCCTATGCCTGCTTCTAACCTTTCTGCTTTACTAACAACAAGAACATTTTTTACTGCAGGTCACAGTTGAAACTGTTGAAACCGCCTTGTGACCAAAGGGGAAGTTGCCTTTCACTTGTCTGACTTATGCACCCCACCAGATGGTCTGGACAGGAAACCAGACTACACCCTCTTCTAAGTAACGGTCCATGTGACGAAGTTGATATAAGCCATCGAGCAAGTTGGTTCGGGGGAGAAGCTCTTTGTTACTCTGTGTGACATGTCAGGTGTTTCCCGCTGATCAATTTTCTATATAATAAACTGAGACTGACTGACAATATTAGAATTTTCTTTTAACCTGAACTATCTCACCCCAGACATCGAGCATCACCCGTGACGTTTTCAAAACGAGAGGAGAAGCAGGTGCCTGAGTCAAGCTGATCGGACAAATTCTAGGATAAGAGATCCACTAACAAACTACGCGTGTAACGGTGAGAGTACAACAATTGAATATACGTCTGGGACCTATTTAAGGTTTCAGTGTCTGGGACACGAAACAGCTAAAAGGTTGATTAACATTGGTTGTCCAAGTCTGTCCAAGTTCAACATCCACCTGTGCTAAATTTAATATTTAGGGTCGCAAATTTAATCAATACAGGGAAGCACTGGAAGTGTTAAACAGTAAACGGACAGTATGGGAAATTCTGGGTTGAAATCAAAGGGCCCCTCCGAATGGACGGGTCTGGCAAAAATTATGGTTGATGAACATGGTGGGACAGCGGTATTACAATTTAGTTTCTGGGAAAAAAATGTAGTTTCCCCGCCAATGGTAGTTTTAGCACAAGACAAATCGCCCAGTTGAGGACAAAGGTAGAGGAATATGATAAGGTTAAAGGGTGCAAGAGACGCCTTGATGGGAGGATTTTAGGTATGTGGGAGAAAGAAGCGATAACAATGGAGAAAACATGTGTGAATAAATCTGCAAAGCAAAATAACCCTGACTCTGGCCAATTAGCCAAAGTTGACCCAAGTATGAGATGGACTGTGGCCGTTGCCTCAGCCGGCTATAGTACTGATAAGTCCGCCCCATATGCTCAACGCTCTGGTGCTGTATCCGCCATTGATGAACACACATGAATGTCGAACAGGAGTAGTCTGAATGGTCCATTAGTATCCTTTATCTTGGCTAAATTTTGTTTATTTTGTGGGAAAACTTCTAAACTGACAGATCAGATTAGATAGATAGATAGATAGATTGATAGATAGAAGACAGTTTTGTCTGTGAAACTCTCCCCATTCAAATGAATTGGTTTGGATTTTGTTTTGTGTAGAACAAAACAATTTGAACAATCAAACTCCGGGACATGATTCAAAAGATTCATTTTCGTGACAATATCAAGTCACGTCAAGTCAGGTCACACTTTCTTTATAAAGTGTATTTCATAGCAGGGCAACACAATGCACTTTACAAATAAATTCAATCAAAAAAAGAAAATAGTTGTCAGCTGGTCATTTCAAAAGAATGCCCCTGAATCAACAGCAACAACCAAAGCAGTAGCAACAACAACCAAAACAACAAAAACAGAAACAGACGCAACTACAACCGAAGTAGCAACAACAGCAACAGCAGCAACAACAGCAGCAGGAGCAGCCACAGAAACAACAACAGCAGCAGCAGCAACAGAAGCAACAAGAACGGCAGTGGCAACAACACCAGCAGCAACAACAGAAATAACAATAACAGCAGCAACAACAGAAACAACAACAACAGCAGCAACATCAGCAGCAACAACAACAAGTCACACTGTATTTATAAAGCGTATTTCATACCAGGGCAACACAATGCACTTTACAAAGAAATTCAATCAACAAAATAAAATAGTTGTCAGCTGGTCATTTCAAAGGAAAGATGTCACCGGAACAGGAAGTGGTAGCTCTCACCTGAACTGGAAATCTCCTCATTTGTATTGAGTCAACAGTGTCCACCATCTCATCTCAATCCAGTCGCAGGGCTTTAATTAACGTCTGTAAATTACGGGTCAAGTTTTCATTCAAACCTCGGGAGGTTGATCCTTTTGACTCTCTCTCTCTCTCTGAAAAACACACCCTTCTTATGATCCTATAACTGTAATCTCACAACAGAAACAACAACAGCAGCAGCAGCAACAGAAGCAACAAGAACGGCAGTGGCAACAACACCAGCAGCAACAACAGAAATAACAATAACAGCAGCAACAACAGAAACAACAACAACAGCAGCAACATCAGCAGCAACAACAACAAGTCACACTGTATTTATAAAGCGTATTTCATACCAGGGCAACACAATGCACTTTACAAAGAAATTCAATCAACAAAAGAAAATAGTTGTCAGCTGGTCATTTCAAAGGAAAGACGTCACCGGAACAGGAAGTGGTAGCTCTCACCTGAACTGGAAATCTCCTCATTTCTATTGAGTCAACAGTGTCCACCATCTCATCTCAATCCAGTCGCAGGGCTTTAATTAACGTCTGTAAATTACGGGTCAAGTTTTCATTCAAACCTCGGGAGGGAGATCCTTTTGACCCTCTCTCTCTCTGAAAAACACACCCTTCTTATGATCCTATAACTGTAATCTCACAACAGAAACAACAACAGCAGCAGCAGCAACAGAAGCAACAAGAACGGCAGTGGCAACAACACCAGCAGCAACAACAGAAATAACAATAACAGCAGCAACAACAGAAACAACAATAACAGCAGCAACAACAGCAGCAGCAACAGCAATAATTGCAGCAACAACAGAAACAACAGCAGAAGCAACAGAAGCAACAGCAGCAGCAGCGGCAACCACGGCAACAGACAGAAACAACAGCAACAACAGAAACAGCAGCAACAGCAGCAGACAACAGAAACAGCAGCAGAAAATGTCTGTGCAAACATAAGAACAGTCAGTGCAGAAAAAACTGACCTCACAGCATACAGAGCACACACACAAGTCTCACAGCATACGGAGCACACACACACACACACAAAAGCCCAAAAACTATAATCTCTCACAGAAAGTGCTTCACACCGCAGGAAGTTCTCAGAACCTTGGGAGAAAACGTCCCTTTCTTTTGTGTCCACATTACATGATCCAGGAATGATCTTAAATTTTAAAACACTGTTCTTGAGGCACAATTAAACTAAATGAAACAAGAAGAACATTCAGTGACCTAAGTGCACAGTGAATGGTCAAACACATTAGCATGAGAAATGCTCATGTGGAAAAAAAAACACATAAAAACATAATAAGATACTTAAGATATTTCAAGTAAACATGTCATGATTTATACATTCCAATATTCCTTCAGAGTAAAGTCTGCAGTTTTAAGTCTAAGCAGCATCTTAGCAAAAGCCTGCCAGTGGCTTTCAGTCAAATTCAACCTTGTTCCTTTTCAACTGCAGTAAAAGGGGCAGAAAGTGAAATGCAGGGGATGAAGATGAAGACGAAGGAGAAGCAGGGGGAGCAGAAAGTGGTGGTGCACCTCAGGATGACCCTAGGCCTGCTGTCAGCCACCTCATCATCATCATCATCCTCGGGACCGTTGTGGGCAGCGGGATCTTCATTGCCCCCAAGGGGGTCCGGATGCACAGCGGCAGCGTGGGCCTCTCCCTGCCCGTGTGGACTGTGTGGGGTCCTCTCCCTGTTTCGTAAGACCCCTGTTCTGTTTCGGGGTATTTTTATCTGTAACTTTTAGAGAATGTAACATTTGATTTAATGCAGAGGGGCTCCAAATGCTGGACACCTCATCGACTCATAGGTGAAAGAAAGGTTTGATTTGAAGGTTTTTTTTAAACCAACTAAGATTCAAGATTCAAGAGGTTTGTTCGTCACAACGAACCTATCTTTTTTACTCACTCCCATGCAGGGTTAACCTATACCTTTAACCATTCACTGACCTTGTCTCCTCTCAGGGACGCTGTGCTATGCTGAACTGGGCACGAGTTTCACACAAATCCCGGGGGCAACTACACCTATCTGCTGGAGACCTTTGGCCCGCTGCCCGCCTTCTTACGACTCTGGTCTGAGTTCTTATTCATGCGGTCAGGTTTACTTCCATTTTCCTTTTAAATTTGTAATTTGTGTATTTTGTGAAGAAAATCCCAAATTTGATCATTTATTTAGATAGCACAACAATCATTGCTGCTCTTCTCACATTGTTCTATTGGTTCCAATGGTTCCCCAGGCCGGGGACAGCGTCCTATGTGTCCCTGGCCTTCCGTCGCCATGTGGTTGAGCTGTTTTTCATACCCTGCGTGGCTCCCCCTGGTGCTCATCAAACTGGTGAGCATCCGTGGAGTGAGTGAGTGGCCTTCAATTCCGACTGGTTTCTCTCATCTGACGTGTCACGTCAAATTGCATTCCCCTGAATTGCACTGTTTACATAAGCCTGAAGACACTTTTTGTTTTTCCATTGTTTCAGCCGTTGTGGTGGCGATCAACTGCTGGAGTGTGACCATCGTCTCTCGGACTCAGATCATCTTGACCTTCATTTAAACATTCACCCTCATCCTCGTCCTCATCCCCAGGGCCATGGCACTGGCTCGAGGTGGGGGAGGATCTTCATGAGATATTAATAAAAATTCTGTTAATTTGTCACAGATTTTCCATCAATGCTGTGTGCTGTCTCTTCCCTACAGGAGAAAATGAGAATTTAAAAAACGGCTTTGAGGTTGACAGAGCAATACCGGATATGTTGCCGCTGGCCTTCTATAATGCTTTATACGCCTATGGCGGTTGGTCAGTATTCTGAATGAGTACAAGTTTTCTTTTTTGTCCATTCTATTATTATATTGATGTGTTTTCCATTTATTTATGTATTTATCTTAATTGTGTCACGGAGGAAGTAATCAACTCAAATAGGTATTTCAGATCATACACAATATCTCAAGGCTACCTCAACTTAACGTAACCTTATAACCTTATACCTCGACTTAACCATTTCTATCCTGAGTGACCTTTCCAGTCCCGGTGAGAGCGACCACTTCCGGTTCCGGTGACGTCTTTGCGTATATGTTGCTGCTGTTGTTGCTGCTGCTGGTGTCGATGTTGCTGCTGCCATTGTTGCTGTTTCTGTAGCTGTTGTTGCTGTTGTTTCAGGGGCATTCTTATATTTTATAATGAATTGTTTATTTATAAAAAAGTACACAATCCAACGGCAATTTCAGCATTTGACTCGTTTATTTTTTGAATATTCTAATACAATTCCAATTTTTTTACTGCAGATGTTTTGGTTAATTATGAATGAATGAATGATTGGTTCCTGGTGCTGAAAGGGGCAAGACATGTAATTAGAGGAGCGAACGTCTTGGAAATATAAGGAAGCCCAAAATATTGGTTTGTAATCTGTTTTCTGGAGCCCTCTCACTGTTTATTGAGGTACTTGACGCTCAGATACCCAAACTTTTTCACATCAGTCTCTAATAGGTTCCAGGGTTTTTTCTTCCAGGTTTTTGAAGCCAGAATAGATAGAAATGGCGTCCAGAGATCCAAACTTTTTACTGGCCCAGGTCTGGACCTTTTTGGCCACGACAATTCGTGAGAGCCATCAAGGAGAGAACGACGACCAGGACTGTGACCGAGAACCTGTGAGTGAACAACCCTTCACCTCCGATACACTATTGGCCACAAAATTTGAAGGTAAGTAGAGCCTTTTTTCTGCTAATTCAGTTTGTATCTGAATGCAGGACTCCACCCAGGTTGCAGGTATCGGAAAAGTCTCTTCTCCAACGAATCTTAAATACTGACCTAGTTCCATTAATATGGTAATTATAAATTGAATCAAAAAAAGGAACTTAAACAGAGACTGATGCGAATAATCTATGTGCATGTGTGTTCATGATAAACCATGGTGAGGAAAGTATGAGTGAACCTCTGTTGAATGTTGTTATAATTGGTCGGTATGCGGTTTGTCTTGTGTATGCTGGAGGATTGGTTTGGCTAACAATAACCGCCGCTGAACACGCAGAAGAACCATAGGGAAAATGTATATAAATAGCAGAAAGAGGAAAAGTCTGTTGTGTATTCGATGACATCTATTGGTGAGTTTATTGTTTTTATTTAAAATAGAGTAGTATAGAGAGGTTTGTTATCAAGTATAAGATTCCCAGGTGTAGTAAGAGATAACGGCGTGTATGTTGTAATCACTCTGAGACTTAGCAGAACCCAGATGTGGGTAAATGTACATCTCATCCGGGGGGTTGTCACAAAGTAATATATACATCTTTCTAGTGTTGAGGAAGTGTATCTCGAAAGAACACCAGATGAGTTCATAAAGTTCAAGAGGAATTTAACACACAGCTACAGTATATGCTGCGATGTCCCAATCGAAGGAGAGGACAGAACGGGTGGATGTATGAGTGGATTGAGTTTATAAAGTTCAAGAGGAACTTAAGCCAGCATAACTACTGTGGATACCGCTCTTCATTCTGTGTCACAAGTGAAGGAGAGGACTGTATGGGCAGAGAGTTTAAAATTGCCTAAGGGAAAAGCAATCATTTGCATCGCTAGAGAGCCTTAAGGGCTTCGACACCTGGCCAAGAAAATGTACATACTGTTAGTGCATGTTAATATTGCTATTATAATTGTAAAATAAGCTGTGTCTCTAATTAGGCTAGAATATTATACATGAACCACATGGAGTAGGTGGAGGGTCAGGAAAATCATGCAGAGATAATTAGAACAACCAATGCAGAAGTGAAGGGATTCCGGGTGTTATTCGGGTTAACATTGTTCACACTGTGGATCGCAGCACTTCGCAACACAAAAAAAAGGGGATTGTGGGGATCCAACCCTAGATAGTTGGGAACAGTATCAATAAAAGGTCTGCACATGTGAGATTATAACTTAATCAGAGTGGTTGTCTAACTTACAAGTTGAAAGATAAAGGAAAGTCACCAGAACACCATAACAGGGAGGGGGACCCAGAGTGGGGTATATGCACACACTTTTGGCTTGAATGAACATACAGAGACAAGCGGGACGCGGAGCATTAGCAAGACACACAGCGGATCAATCTAAAACTTTGTCAGATCATCAAATTTATTAATTTCACTCAAGTACAAGAGGATTTCCCCAACTTTCCCTGGGAGCAAGCATGGCGTGACTGGTGGACCCCAAGAACGCTAGTACAAGAATTAGAACAGTTGTGCAACGATGTGAGTGCGGTAGCCACCATCCAATTAAACCCAATATTCAGGGTACTGGAGGAGTTTGCTTTAGAGGGCCGTGACAGGCAGACTCTAAATCCACGACTGAGTTTCACTGTCAGTCCCAGGCAAGTTAGTATGGAGACGGGCAAGTGGGCACACATAGTCAGACACCCCACGGAGAGGGGTCAGTAAGGTTAGAATATACCCAACGGGAAGGAATTAATTAAAAGCCAAAGTCACCGCAGGAAAAATAATTGTACTAAATAGAACAAGGGAGCTAGAGCTGGAACCAGAAATAATTAGGTCTCTATCAAGCAGCGCATGACAACGATATATGGGGGCTGGCCAAGGGAAGAGCAATGGGGGGGTCGGCAGATGGCAGGGGTCCCCAGCGGAGTTTATTGTAAGCCGTTATCCGGATCACAAAAAACTAATTCAAAACGGCATGGCATGTCAGAATACCACAGTGGCCAAAAGAGGGCACTTTAAACATGCCGTGTTGTAACGAGATGGAGACTAACATTAAATATCACAAAGTGAAGACACAAGGTGACAAGAGGGAAGGGAAAAGAGCAAAAGAAAGGGAAGCGTTAAGTTGGTTCCGACAAGAGGGAAGCAATCACCAACAATCTGGTAGAGCAAATGAAGATAGTGATGGAGGATAATATGGAGGAGACAAGGGAAAAGGGAAAGAAATACAAGAAAGTCGGAGGCCCCACCCCACAGCTCCCCCTAATTCAACTGACCCACCACCTTACCCACGTGATAAAAACCCATTTAGAATAGGACAGTACCAATTGGGCCTCAGCCAAGACAAAAAACAAGTAACATTCAAGTTACAGGGAGACTTCACCCGAACTTGAGGGAGAGACAAAAAGAACAAAGAGGAAAATACAAGAAAGGGAAAGAAACACCTGCGAGAGACAGAAAAAACCGAGAGCAGCAGTGAGGCCGACAAATCAGGCACTCAGTCGGAAGAGGAGGAGCCAGATGACACAAACAAAGAAATGGCATCAAAGAACACCCAAGACTGATGACACTACCAAAAGAGAGCCGCAGAGGGAGACACCAGAGCAGAGGTCAACAATAGACTGGACTATGCAAAAGTGCTGGAAGAAAGCAAATCGGAGGGATACATGTTCCCCCAAGGACAAGAAACAAACAACACCCCAGCAGAGGGAAAATGGGCCCAGCTTAAACGGTCATGCCCCTCACCCATGGACGTGCTCCAAACCCCACCCGACAGACAGCACAGAATCGACCAGACTCCATGGAAAAGAGATCAACTCGAGTAAATACTGTCCAGAGTGGAGAAAAGTATCAAAGCCATGACAACGGAGCCCCAAGATCAACATGGAAAAACATCCACACCCAAAGTGAACGCCCACAAAGAAATCATGGGAAGACGAGACAGTGCGTGGAGACAAGACAAAGAATGGGAAACACTGCACCTGCAGCTGAACGGCACACTAAAGTCCCACCGTATTTAAGGAAAAAACAAAAGAGAAAGATACAACGACACCGAAATGTGAAGGCAAGAACGTCTGTCAACCTGACAAAGGACGACTGCACAGAAGAAGCAGTACCGATGAGAAAAAAGGGGAGGGCATGTACCCCCAAGTGATCAAGGGCCCGGACGCAAATGACGCTATGTGACATGGTCATTTATGGAGATGATGGGCCTAGAGAGCCGACTGCTGACCAAAGGAGCGAACAAATGGATCACAGTGTTGGAAGAAAGCACGGCAGAAGTAACACTGGCCCTGGAAAACATCAAAGCTCTGGTGATGCACGTAGTGGGGAAACATGCCACAGAAGAAATCTTCCACAGAGCGATGTTGTCAAGAGTGGTGACCAGCAATAATGCAGACGACATGGATTTTGGTGGACACCGCATCCAGATATAGGCAGAGCTAAGAAAACATTACCCCAAGAAATGGATCCATCCAAGCTAGAGGAAGAAACTCTGAAGGATGAGGACTGTCCATCAAAGTTCCAATGCAAGTGGAAAGACAAGACAGGGAGCGCCTGGAATACCAACAGCACCACACAACGACGGTTTATGCTGATGGTGAAGAAGGCGATGACACAGGAAGTGCAGGAATGGCTGGATATTGTTGTGGGGCCAACACTACGGAACAACCTTACCGCAGCACCGCTCCCGCCTATTCATGTACATGTTAACCCCAAAGGGGACAATTATCGCCCCATGCAAGGCAGAGGACACACAATGCCATGAGGGAGGCCTATGATGCCAGGACGACTGATCCAACGGGACAGAAGACAACCTCCACCTGGAGCAAAATACAGATGCTCCCAATCCAACACAAACCTACATGACAGCTGCCAACCAAATAACACGTGCTGGGGATGTGGGCAAATCGGACACCTAAGAAGAGATTGCCCTACAAACCCATGAGAGAACCAAACTACCCCCAGGGAAGGCCCACCTGCAAATTGGCAATACTCCAGAGGGGGAAGTGATGTCACCAATGATCTCATCATAACCACCAGTTACAAAGTTCAACCAGTTCTTCCAGTGTTAATACAAGAGAAAGAACACACCTTTATGTTAGACACAGGTGCGACGTACTCATGCATTGGGAAGAACGACTCCAGTGACCACCTCTCCAGTTCGTCAGAACAATAGCTTTCTCTGGGGAAACACAAGTGATATCTCCCCCACAGCCGGTTCCAATGCTGATCGCAAGACGCACTATCGTCACCCCACTTCTATACTCAGCGAACACTCCCATCAATCTGTTGGGGAGAGACATCCTGTGCCCTCTTAAAGCTAACATCATGTGCACAGCGCCCCCACAGACATGATGCCCATGATAGACCAGACTAAAACCAGCGACTGGGAGCAACCACTATTGTACTGGTTACGACTGATGCCACAATATTCGGCGCTGTGCCAATACTGATGCACGTGGGAGCCATGGGTACAGTCAACCTAGAAAGGGTCTGGGAACCACAGCTGCCCCTACACTGAAGAGCTAATCAACAGCAAACAGTTCTCCATTATCAGCCAGGACCTATACATCAGGCCCCAAGGCGGGGCAGCAGCTGTAACACTGCCACCAGAACTACAGGAGTGGTTCCAATTCCAGAACTCCAACCCTCACGTCAAGCTAGTGATTGCCATGGGGACATGAGTCTCACAAACTAAGCCCAATGGTCAAAGCAGCACTACAGGTGCACGACTGGAAGCCCACTGGCAATAGGTACATCCATGTCTCTCTCGACAACCAATTCATCAGAATATCAGGGCAAGTGAATGACCTAGGACAGGCAGAGAGCGTCCAAATGAATGTGGAAGCAGCGGGATATTTGAGTAAAACCTCAAGCCCCTGCAACACTTCAATCTTCCCAATTAAAAAACACACATTCTCAAGATTATCGTTTGGTACATCATCTGTGGGCCGTTAACTCCATTGTTGATGCCGGACAACTGATTGTCCCTGACCCTCACACACTGCTCTCTAACATTCCGCCAGATACCAAATGGTCAACACAGCGATCTATGCTCACCCTTTTTTAGTGTGCCAGTACATCCTGATTCACAGTTTGTTCGCATTCATCTATCAGGGCTCCCAATTCACATACACAAGGCTACCACAAGGGTTTTTTCGACAGCCCAACAATCTACAACAGGGTATTGGCCCAAGACCTAGAGGACATTCAGGTTTCCACTACAGTTCTCTAATGCGTAGACGATCTGCTGATTTGCAGCACCACTAAAGAACAGTGTGAGAAAGACTCGGTGCACTACTCACAGCTTTTGGAACTAGGTGCCACAAAGTGAGCAAAGATAAGTAACAATTCTGTCAATTTGAGGTTAACTATTTGGGGGAGCAACTGCAGAACTTAACTTTCCAAAACAACGGACGGCGGGAGACATGTTCTCCTTTCTGGTCATGGAGGGATACAGTCGGCCTTGGATTTGTGACTATGCTTTAAAAACAGCCCCATTACGCACTTTAATTAGGGCGGAAGGATAAACAAGCAATAGTGGTCAGTGGACTGAGGAGGCGGATAGAGCCTTTGTGGCACTAAAAAGTGACATGTAATCTGCCCCAGCGCTCGGCAACCCAGACTATTCCAAATCGTTTCACCTATATGCGACAGAATGTGCAGGCTAGGCAGGCACACTGCTAATGCAAGACACGTTTATAGGAAAAAAAACACTGGCATATTACAGCACTAAATTAGACAACATGGAAGCAGGGTTGCCTCCCTACTATTAGGGACTGGCGGTAGCAGTTTTTGCATTTCAAAAGGCCCCGTCGTTCACCATGGGCCATACAGTTACTTTTTACATGTCCCAACAGTTACACGCGCTGCCCACAAGTCCTCAATTTATGTTAAAAAATGCCAGAAGGATGAGCTATGAAGTAATACTTTCTGCCCCCAAGTTGACCATCAACTGCTGTAATATTGTCAACCCAGCGCCCAAAATGGTGTTGCCTGCTGATGGCACACCCCACAACTGTGTCCAGGATACAGAAGGATTCCTGCGCGGGTGTGAAGACTTGCAAAACCAACCGCTCACAGCAGCAGCTTACACTTTTTGTGGATGGCTCCTGCTTCAGAGATGTGACGGTAACCACACAGGATATCTAGACAACACAAAATAGCTAAGCCATGCTCTGCCCAACTCGCCCAGATTAATGCTCTAACAGCAGCATGCAAACGCCTAAAAGTATACACAGATTCAGCATACGCACACAGCGTATGTCATGTTTATGGAAACATATGGAAACAAAGAGGTTTCCACAGAGCTGACGGCACACCCATTATCCAAGGGGACGCCATCACCCAGCTGCTCACGGCCGTGCATCTCCCTACCACACTCTCAATTGTCAATTGCCCAGCACACCAGAAAACAGAACATCATAGCCCAAGATAACAACGTCGCTGATATATATATATATATATATATATATATATAATCTGCTTGTTTGCTCACTTGCTTTTTCTTTTGAGTTGTATCATATATCCTACACAGCATTTTCACTTAACAAGACACCCAAAAATAGGTTCATCCCGAAAGACTGTGATTAGTTCCTTGGGATACATCCCACAAGACTGTTTGGCTCTGTGCACCGAAAGGGGGAGAAGGAAACATCTTGGATATATAAGGACGACCAAATGTCCAGTTCATCAGTCGGTTTCCGGAGCCTACTCCCTATTTTCTGCTGTACTTGACTCTCAGATACACAATAAACCTCTTTGCATCAGACTCTGCAAGGTTCCTGTGTTTTTCTTCCAAGTTTTTGAGACCAGAACAGAAAAAGTGTCAGCCAAAGATCCAGACTTTTTCCTAGCCCAGGTCTGGACCTTTTTGGTCATGGCAGTGTCCCAGCTTGAGCATAGTGCTTTTAGATGGATAGGAAGGATCCCAAGCCTAACACACACACATGCAGGGTTTGTATATTTGAACGTCTTTTCAACGGCTCACTGTAGAATTAGGTCTGGCTATAGGATGACAACTAGCTGACCACCAGCACATTACATGTTACATACATAGTCATACTAACGCATGAACAGTTTCCACATAAAGGACAAAATAAAAGATGTGAACCAGGCTATAATCAATTTGAATTTATTAAACAACAATTTCAATTGAAAAATGTACTTGTACAATCAAGATGAAATAGAAAAATAAATTGTACCAAGGAGAACAGTTAATAACAATCCACAATAACATTTGAGATAAAAAAAAAACTAAAAAACAACTAAAAACATTAACAAAGTAATCTTCCAATGTTGGATGTAATGACACCAGTAAATAAAACAGCAAAAAATATATATTATCACATACTGTTGGGAAGGGTGAATGTCCATCAAGGGTTTGACATGAGTCTTGTCAATCGTCACTGCAATTTATGTACTTACAGTATGAAATATATGACAAAGGATAAACAGGGTCTCCAAAATCAAGAGCGTCATATCCAACATTGGACAAATCACATTTCAGCTACATTTTGATCACGCTACAATATTACACGCGGTCATACAGTGAAAACAGCCTGGCAGGATGTATAACCCTGTTCCCACATGGAATCCCTAGCATTTCTGGATAAAAAGAATACCCGGCAAAGGCAGTAGGTAGTCATTCCCACATAGTCTCCTTTACGGAAAAGTTCAGTATGGAGTCTGTTCCCACATAAATGACTGTTACCGATGCAGTATGTAATGCTCGTGCCAGAGGTGTCTAAAATCACATGAGACTAAGTAACAGAACCTAGACCAGCGCTTCGCTCCCCATCTCCCTGCCCTTGCCAGACAGTCTTGGTTCCCTCCGCTGACAGAGTCCCCGTTCCCGGATACAATAACCCTAACCCAATGTTATTAAATTGGTGTGACCATTTTCAACTTGCTCTATACTCTCTGTTTCCAAAGAAGGAACGTTCTCCACCTGTTCTACCTCTCCCTGCCCACTCACTCCCTCCCAAGCGAAGCGCTTGTGCCCGATGTCCCTGCACCACAACAACCACCTCTCAAAGACCCATCTAGGGTCTGACATTTAAGAAGATAAAGAATAACGTTTAATAATATAAACACCTGTCACTGTAGAGGCTGGACCTTTCAGTTTCTTGTCTTTACACCCGGGACTTTTTTCTCCCAGAAAACAAATAATTTTTACGAAATAAATATTAATAAAAAACAAATATTTGTGCTGTATTTGAATTTGGCTTGTGAGAGAAAAATGCATACGATCAACTATTTTGAATGAAGACAAAAGCCTCTACCTCCAGAGAGGGGTTTTAAAACATTTGTCTCTGTTTCCCCAGGAACCCCCCAGAGTTTATGTGAAGAGAAATGTTTTTGATTCCTACAATGTCAATTCTAAGATGAAAGAATCAGATCACATTTTGGCTCTGTTTACCTTCTATGGAGATGAAGAAATCAACAGGGGATCCTAGAGGTGCATTGTCGTGCAATCCATGTCTGCCATGTACCTGTTAATTTCATTGTCTGGGGGTGGCACCCAGGGGAACAGTTGGGGGGCGCAGACTTGTAAGGGACCTCTGACCCAAGCCACGCCCTGTTTTTTTTGTATAAAGCCTGCTGTCTTCAGAAATTATATCAGATCAATCCAAGCGTTGCTTTGGAGCTGTACTGAATCTTTCTTTTTATTCTGCAGAATAAATATCTTTATTATTCTCAGTTGTTGTTTTCTTGGAGCGGGCAGATTAACCTCACTGATCTTTGCAGAAGAATTTCCTTCACAGGCTCCACCCCTACTCTACGTAAATCTGATGCTTCCATTCCAACACACTTCCATTCCAGCCTTACCGGCAATTTCCTGGGAATGGGTCGTGATGTAAAATTATGCATTTTTTGCTAATAGTGATGGGTCATCATGCTAACCCCCATTTCTTTTGACTTTCCATGTCACCATATAGGGTCATATTATTTAGTCTCATAGTCGGTGCTGTGGCTTACGAGCGGGTGCGCACGATGTCCGAACATAATGATCTTTGTTGAAACGTCAAACTTATGTCACAAAAAAATGTTCAGCTTTCACACTATTTGTGAAAGCCAGTGGAGGTCACCACAGAGACTAAAACCAGCTGGCCCCCAGAGACCTCTCTTTTACTCACTCTCCTCTTCCTTTCCCTCTCTATCTCTTGTGGGGATCCCTACGACAGTCTGGATGGTGGTCCAGCTGCTCGGCCTGGACAACAGGCTAAAGGACATTCACTGGTCCTGCCTCCACAAAGCACTGACGGTGCACACTAAGATGCACCGCTTGGCGAGATCCCCCGAGGTGCCCACAAGTCGCGTGCTTGGGGGAAGAGACCATCCGCCACGTCATGTGGGACTGCCCATTTCGTGGGGGTGGTGTGGGCCAAGGTGGGAGGCCTGCTGGGAGGGTGAAGGAGCAATTCGTTCTGACCTGGGAGAAGATGGAGAGGGGGGTTGGCAGTGCGGGCACCAGGAATGAGCAATTCCTGCTCTGGCTGCTCATGAGCCTCCTTAAAAGGAACCTGTGGGCAGCCAGGCTGGACCTTGTAGGACACGGAAGGGACTGGGGAGTGAGGGGGGTCGTGAGGGGAGTGGAGGAGGACCTGAAGGGAAGGATCAAGAGGGATGCAGCGAGGTGGGGGCAGCATGCCACCCTGGAGAGGTGAAAGGGGGTTTAGGGTTGTTCTAAAGGCACAGATTTCAGGTGGAAAGAGCAGTTTGCATTGCCGTGTATGTTTATATGTGCATGTATGTATATGTCACGGTGGAGTGAGGTGTTCCTCAACGTGCTGTAATGTGCGATGTGTCAAATAAAGCCATTTAAAATTTAAAAATCTCTCCTCAATTAGGCCAAAGCCTTTGATAGGATTCACTGGGTGTTTATGTTTAAGGTCTTGGAGGGAGTAGGCCTAGGGAATGTGTTTGTTGGGTGGCTGCGTAGGATGTATGCGGCCGTGGATAGCATGGTTTGTGTTAACGGTCACCTGGGGGAGCTTTTTGCGTTGCACTCAGGGGTAAGACAGGGGTGTCCACTCTTACACTTGCTCTACATCCTTTCAATGGATCCCCTGGAAGCAGCCATTCGGGCTGACCTGGATGTGAAGGCTTTGCTGGTGCCAGGGAGCAAGCTGTCGCAGTACGTGGATGATATGTGGGGAGGGCCTGTATGTTGGCACCGATCGGGGAGGGTGGAAGGGACGTGCCCCCTCTCCCTCTTTATTGTTAATTTTCTGTTGAGGGAGCTGTCCAATCCGGTGGTACACCCATCAGGACACTTCCTCCGGCTCTTCTCATATCAGGCAAGGTAGATTTGCGGCTTTCAGCACAAGTGGGAAAGAGCCTTTAGTTTACTGTAGATCCACACATCACACTACAGACTAGCATACTATTGCTATAAGCTAGCATGCCAGAGCAAGCAGCCGAGCCCAGCCTGCATTGTGAGCAGCATTCAAGGAAAAGGAAACCACTAATGTCTTCTTTGCCTTATTGAAATGTAGTCGTATAAGTACAAGTAAGTAGTCAGCATCATTCCTCGTTCCCCTGTTACAGGATTGCGTCAGTTTTCTCCAACCAATCTTGATTTTCTGCAATTCCAAGTCTAAAATAATCAACTAAAGGCTTTTACAAAGGTTAGCAAATGGCGTGTTAGATACCGCCCAGCCAACTTTGATTGACACAGCTCATTACCATCGGCAGTAAAGACAAAGTGCATCGGGATGAATGACAAAGACAAACTGATTTATTTATTTATTAATTTAAGCATTACATCACTTTTTTTGGTACATTTATTAATACATGTATTTTTTAATCATGTTTTATTATTTTTATTTGTACATTATACATTCATTTATTTATGTATATATTTACACATTTATTGACACATTTATTTACATACATATTTATTTATTTACATATATAATATAATAAGTCCAATTTCGGCCTCCATATGCAACAACTCATTAATTCTTTAATCATCAACTACTTGCAATGACTCTGTCCTGTGAATGACCTGTGGGATAGTAAGAGCACAACATTTTTGTTACACAGAACCACAACCATTGTTTTCTTTGGAGAACAATCTTACGTGTTCTGATCTATAAACAGCTTATCATCATCATACTTCAAGAGGGGGAGAATAACCAGGGGTGAGACAAATAAACATTGAATAATAAACAAAGACATAAACCGAAACATCAGACAAGAACATGTATCGACAAAATAGTTAATTAAGTCCAGGAAAACTGGAACAACAATTCAGCCCTTCCTATCATAGTTATGGCAGTAAATGAAAGGAAAAGGAGAGGGACGTAATCGGGAGTGTTCAAAGTGTGTGTGTGTGTGTGTGTGTGTGTGTGTGTGTGTGTGTGTGTGTGTGTGTGTGTGTGTGTGTGTGTGTGTGTGTGTGTGTGTGTGTGTGTGTGTGTGTGTGTCCACCGGTGAGTGTACCTGACTTGTCCAAATTGGTTCTGGTGTATGAAGTCGGAGTTATAGTCTAGCACCTCCAAGCATCGGTAAAGGCCCCGAAGCCAGCCCTGAGTCCCGCAGCCATTTAGACACTTCATGACCGCAGGAAAGCCCCGAGCAATATGCGTTGCAGCGACAGAAGCCGCCAGTGAAGCCGGGAGCCCGCGGAGCAACACACACCCCCAGCCCCAAGGAGCATAAATCAGTCCCTGGTTAGCGGGAGAAGACCCTGCACCCCTGAGGCGTACACATACAACCCACCACCACGTGCGGGCACAAGACACAGGAGCACGACCCGGGCCAGGGACGCCAGGCATGGACTGCAGGCCCGGAGCCAGGTCCCGCGCCGACAGATTGAAACCCCAACCGAAACGCCTGCTCGCAAGCCTGGTGGGGTCCCCACGGCCACCAACACCCCACGCAAAGGCGAGGCCTGCCCTACTGCAACCGGCCAGACGCCCCATCCAACTGCAAGCCCTCAGCCCCATCCATGTAGCAGAGTGCGCTCAGCGCAGCACACCCGGATGTCAGCTATCTGTTGTTCTTCTGTATATGTATTAGCATAATGTACATTAACTGTGTTGACATTGTTTGCTAGCATTGTATTTACTAATATGCAAATATTCCTTCAGGGTAAATACTACAGTGTTAAGTCGAAGCAGCATGTTTTCAAAAGCCTGCTCCATCATAGGATTGTTCCTTGTCAACTGCCATGAATACGCTGGAGAGTGAAATGCAGACGCGGAAGACAAAGAAGAAGCAGGGGGAGCAGAAAGAGGTGGTGCACCTCAGGAGGACCATAGGCCTACTGCCTGCCACCTCCTTCATCATCGGCACCGTGGTGGGCAGCGGGATCTTCATCGCCCCCAAGGGGGTCCTGATGTACAGCGGCAGCGTTGGCCTCTCCCTGCTGGTGTGGATATTATGCGGGGTCCTCTCGCTGTTCGGTAAGACCCCCGTTGTTTTGGGCGATTCTTCCTGTTGCTTTATCATGAATCAATCGATCATTCATATCATTTGATTCAATGCAGAGGCGTTCCATATGCTGGCATCTCATCGACTTATCGCTGAAAGAAAGTCTTTTTGTTTTAAACCAACCAACCTTTCAGATTTATTATGACTTATCTAAGTCTCATTGTGGTGTGGTGTGGGGATGGGATTGTTTGAGCTGCCACACCTGACCTGGATCTAGGGTCATGGGTCAGGGTGGCTGCATACCTTTTGCTCACTGGTTGGGCTATTGAGCAGCAGGTTTAAACCCCCATCCACACACACACACTCAGGAGAGGAGCCGTGTCATGACATGTTCCATCTGCTCCTGGCTAATTCCACCAAACCTCCTCTCTCCAATAAACTAGTGTCCATCGTCTGTGTCTCTGTGCCGGAGGGCCTGAAACGCCACTTGAATGGTGTGTGGGAGGAGGAACTACCACACCCATGTTTGTCCATATTTTGAGTTTGTTTATTTTGTCTTTGATAGGTAAGGGTTAGAGCCGCGCCTTCAGATGCTCCGCTCCCACTTTGATTTGTCTCGTTTTTGCTCCGCCTACCCCACAGAAGGTTCAAGTGGCTACTAGCCTCTCATGACATAACAACAATTCTGAAATGTACATTTCATGAATACAACTCAAATTGCTGGTAGATCTGCCTTGCAGCATGTGCACTGCTTTGTTTGCAATGTTCATTGTTGTGTGCATCTATCGAGAACATTGGTACCTGTGCATACATACATGGACATGAACCTCTTTTTTTTTCTTACTCCAATGTGGGATTAACCCATACCTTTCACTGACTTTGTCTCCTCACAGGGGCGCTGTGCTATGCTGAACTGGGCACAACTTTCACAAAGTCCGGGGGCCACTACACCTATCTGCTGGAGACCTTAGGCCCTCTGCCCGCCTTCTTACGGCTGTGGTCCGAATTCTTATTCATGAGGTTGGGTTGGCTTTGATTTTCCTTTTAAATTAGTAATATATGTATTTCATAAAGAAAATCCCAAATTTGATAATTTAATTAGATGGCACAACAGCCATTGTTGGTCTTCTACTTCTGTTCCATTGGTTCCGTTGGTTACCCAGGCCTGCGGTGGCGTCCTATGTGTCCCTGGCCTTCGGTCGCTATGTTGTCGAGCCGTTTTTCACACCCTGCGTGGCTCCCCCGGTGCTCATCAAACTGGTCAGCATCCTTGGTGTGAGTGAGTGGCCTTAACTTCTGCCTGGTTCCTGTCACCTGATATGTCACGTCAAATTGCATTCCCCTGAATTGCACCGTTTACATAAGCATGAAGACACTTTTTGTTTTTTCATTGTCTCCTTCAGCCTTTGTGGTGGCAATCAACTGCTGGAGTGTGACCATGGCATCTCGGACTCAGATCATCTTGACCTTTATTAAAACATTTGCCCTGGTCCTCATCATCGTCCCCGGGGCCATGGCACTGGCTCGAGGTGGGGGAGGATGTTTATGAAAGCGAATGTAATTCAGGTCCTTTGTCACATGTCTGCCATCAGCGCTGTGTGCGGTCTGTTCCCTACAGGAGAAACTGCCAATTTCCAAAATGGTTTTGAGGTTGACACAGCAAAACTGGATATGTTGCCGCTGGCCTTCTATAATGGTTTATATGCCTATGGCGGTTGGTGAGTACTCAGAATGCATTTAAGTTAGCTTTTTTGTCCAGTCTATATTTATATTGATGTGTTTTCCATTTATTTATGTATTTTTTCAGGTTTCATCTTAATTGTGTCACGGAAGAAGTAATCAACCCAAATCGGTATTTCAGATCTTACACAATATCTCAAGGTAGTGTGCTGCTTGAAACGATCATAATTGACATGTTACAACTATAGACATGTGCTTGTGGTTTCAGGAACATCCCACTGGCAATCAGTCTCTCCATAGTGACGGTGACAGTGCTCTATGTGATGGTAAACGTGGCCTACTACAGCGTGATGATACCCTCTGAGCTGCTGGTGTCCGATGCTGTGGCTGTGGTCAGTGCCAATTTATAACCAGCATCTAATAAAGAAGCAATATTTAGAAAATTGTTTCACTCTTTTGGCAAATTATAGTTCCTGTCATGCATTGTCTCTGTTTCTGTTCCAGACATTTGCGAACAAAGCACTCCAGGCCTTGTCACCTGTGATTCCTGTTCTAGTGGCGTTGTCCTGCTTCGGGGCAATGAATGGAGGCTTATTTGGTGCATCCAGGTAACCTAGCATGGAAAGTGATTCTAAAGGCCCTGTTGAATTCATGTTTTTCAAAAGGCTTTGCCATATGAGTTGTCTGAAGGGTACGGGTAGGGCTGCAAAGACTGTGGAGATCTGGGGAACCTGCAGCACTGCAGACAGACAGACGGATGAACCAATAACCCCCAAACACTCAATTTGCAAAGATGTTAGGCAAAGGCAGCTTTGAGGGATAGCGACTTGAGTAATCCATCAGGACATACATATTAATTTCATCCCAGTGCACAGTGTTCTAAAGGGCCAATGAGGTCTATCCCCACTGTGTCAAGCATGTCAGGTGGCCAACAGTGAGGTGCAGCAAGGTCAATGGGTTGGGAGGAACTGGTTTGTATCAGAGCCAGATTTACACACGTATGAACCAGATAAAGGATGGTTTGGCGACCGTATGTTTCAAATTTCATATCAGCTTTCTTTACAACACTTGCATACAGGTAAGTTACATATTTGATTCTTGTTTTATTGGTAAATGCAGTTCCACTATTAATATTTATTCAAAGTAAATAAAAATATATATTGCATGGTCTTACATGTTGAAGAAGTCCATTCGCCAATCCTTCTGGCAGGGACAGCCTTGTGGTCTCTGGACTTTACCCAGACCAGCCCACCAGACCCAGCCCGCCGATACTCTACCACCTCTGACCCATCGACGCACATACAAACACACCAGCCCTTGATACCATCACATAAGTTGCTTTCACACGTGCACTCAATATCCGGATGGTGGTGTCCAATCATTGTCTGCAGTTGCCCTTTCACAAATGTAGCACACAACCAGAGATTGTCCGTGTCAGACGTGTTCTCTCTTTCTGTAAATACTCAGTTTGGATCAGACGAGGGACGGAGCCTGGAGAGAATGTGCAGGAGGCTGGACGTGACGCAATTACACAGCAGAGGTTTAGCACACCTAAGTTGGTGGACGATGCTCCCGACTTATCTTTCTTTGCGTTGATGCACCATGTCTTTGTACATAATATAAACGAAAGAGTGGAAAGTAATATAAAGGAAAAAAGCATGAAGAAGCTATGCGCCGTGCACAAAGATCCGAACAAAGGTAGTTCGCTGATGCATAATAGAGACGTCATCAACATGCGACACGCGCACTTGCTCTCTTTGAATGCTGCGGACAATTACCTGCTCTGTTCACATATACCGCTCAATCGGACATTACGCAAACTTTGCACTAAGGTGCTGGCTGTGTTAAGTCTGTGTAATGTATGGTTAAAATGATTCGGACATTTGCGTTCATCAAGACAGCTCGTCCGAGTAATGTCTTGATAATTTCAGGGTTGCAGTGCATGTGTGAAAGCAGCTTTATAAGCATAATGGATTGATACTCTAGACAACTCTAACACTAATACAGAGATATTTTAAGAGCAAGTGAAAGGTTTGTCACCAGCAGGCCACTACTGTGAGGATTCAATGATATATCTATCTAGTCTATATTTGAACACACTGTTTAATTTATTCCCGTTAACAGAGTGAAACATCAGCAGTTAAACAATAAATAATTTTTAAACAAACAAACTGTAAATAATATCTACAATTGAATGAAAATGAAGTACTGTACATTATTTGGCCAAGGTACAGACCTATTCAAGATTCAAGATTCAAGATTTTTATTTGTCACATACATATACATACTTTCATACATATATGCAGTGAAATGTAATGCAATGCACCCGGTGATAGCACACAATATGTCCTAGGAAAAAATAAAAATAAAAATTTTCTTTCTTCTTTCTTTCTATTAGACCGACTGACTCCTAAAACGTAATACAGTAAGTTGAATACTTATAGAATAAGATAAAAATATATAGAATAAAATACAATAACAATAAATTGAAATAAAATGGAATAGATAGAGGGAATATGCCTATGTATATATATATATGTGCATTAAAGTGGCATGTGACTTAAAGTGGCATGTGAATGTGAATAGAGTGAGGTAGTGTTTGGGATAATACAGCACAGTATACAACAGTACGGCGCAGCAATACGGCATCACGAACAACCCTGAACAGTGACACAGTATGCGGTGCAGTATGCTACATATAGTACAGTAGGTAGGGAGCCTATGTGTATGGCTCGGTTAGGACCCCTGGTGAGGTCAGCATTGACAGTTCTAATGGCTTGCGGGAAAAAACTCCGTCTCAGTCTCTCTGTTCTCGCTGCGTGACTGCGGAGGTGCTTGCCTGACTGCAGCAGCTGGAACAGTCCGTTGTTGGGGTGATGAGGATCCTTCATGATCCTGCGGGCTCTGCTACTACACCTCCTGGTGTATAACTCCTGCAAGGGGGGGAGGGTAGTTCCAGTGGTACGTTCAGCTGAATGCACCACCCTCTGCAAGGCCCGCCTGTCCTGGGCAGTACAGTTCCCAAACCAGGCAGTGATGTTGCCTGTCAGGATGCTCTCCACCGCTCCAGAGTAGAAGGACTTGAGGATCCTCACCGAGACCCGGAATTTCCTCAGCTGCCTGATGAGGTAAAGACGCTGCCTCGCCTTTCTCACCAGAGTGTCTGTATGAACAGTCCATGTTAAGTCCTCTGTGATGTGGACTCCCAGATATCTGAAGCTGCTCACCCTGTCGACAGAAGTCCCATTAATCCACAAGGGCGCGTGCGTCCTCGATTGTGATCCAATCCTATTTACATTAGTGCTAGAGTATTACTGGTCTATATATATAGATAATATTTCAAATGACCAAAACATTAAGTACATTAAGTACTACATATTGTGCTGGGGGTAGGGTCTGTATCCTCACTCCAGGGAGGAGGAAGGAGGTTGGAGATGTGCATGGCATTGATGAGGGGCAAGATAAAAGGAAGAAAATAGAATATAAACAATTAATTATGGGTGGGCAAGCATTTTGGGATCAACACACAAACACACACATACACAAACACGCACACAGTAAAGCAGTACTGTCGACAGCACTACTATAGACAGCCCAATCAACTAAGAAATAGAGAAACTTGGGAGTAATTACAATTTCAACAACAAAGCAAGTTGTCGAGAAATCTTCTTGGATGAGAAGTTTTGTCAGTAGCCAGCCCTTTAGTGCAACTCCGTCAATCATCAGTAGGTCATTAAGATGTCCTTCTCAGTGGCCATCAGCATGAAATCCTCTCGATGTACTTCTTGGTAGAGAAGCTCTGCTCAGGGTGCTGTGAGCCACCCTGTTGTAAAAAGTTGACACTGTCGAAATTGAACAATCTTTGACTTAAATAGAAACTGGAAAACTGTTAAACTGAATGTGGGAGCCATTATATATATATATATATATATATATATATATATATATATATATATATATATATAAAAAATTCATTATTTATAGAAAATATCGACTTTCCTTGTCATATTTCCCCTTGCTGTGCATCACTGGCCCACTTGAATTGTGAGGGCTGATGCATTATCAAAGTGGGTCGCTGTCGCAATTTTCTCTCATCCCTCTCACTCTTGTTTTTATATGATGGGCTGCTCAGGCGGCCCACAGAGCGACTGGCCCAGCGCTCCGACTCTACCTTCTGGACAAAGTTGTTGTAGAAGTCCTCTGTTTTTACGTGAACGTGAAGGGAGGGAGATCGTCAAATATGTTGGCTCAAGAGACTCCCTCCTCAGTGAGGCAGGTGTGATAGCTGCCTCCCCTTGGTGCCTTTTCACTGCAGTTTCATGATGAGATCAGCGAGCCTGAATATTAAAGTTTACACACACATACGTGAAATACATTATCTGGACTATGGCAGGCGTAGTAACACGCCTGTGGTCCATCCACTTTCTGACGGATTGCGCAATCAGAGGGAAGACTGAGCTTGTTGCCGCCTCACCTGTTGTCTCTCCCTGTATTTGCAGCGGAACACTGCCAATTTGACGATTTTGGCGATGAAAAAATATTGTTATCATACAGAAATTACATTTATAACACAGATTATTGGAAAAATCGTAATATATATTTGATTTTTTTTTTTACCCTTCGTAACAGACATTTTTATTGGAGTATGACAGGTGATGCTCTGCCTTCCCTGCCTCCCCTGAACACACGTCCCTGCCGGATAATGTCAAACCCTTGGTGATCAGCCATAGAGATGTAATGTAATGAGCTGTGTGGAAAACCATTTGGGCACCAACAAGGTGTGTTTGTATCGCAATCAGGTAATGGTGACTCACTCTACATAGCTACCTCTGAGCACAGTTACAGTACATAAACATTCATTGCCAACAATTGGTCGGGGGATACACCAAAAGACTTTCAAATGAAGGACAGCATCACACATTTATTTTCAACCCAGTACTGCTCACACAGGATTTAGCAAGGATGCGTGATCGCAGGGGATCACACATTTTGGGATTCTAGCACACACTTATAGGAGCCGAGATTTTATACTTAAGATCATTTCAAACCAACTTGAGATTCTCACCTGAGAAGTGTCCCATAGTTTGGGGCTGATCACATGAGTTTCTGATCTGCTCACCTGTTTATTTGCATGTGTGCCCTTAATCAAACAAACAAACTACAAATATCACTACAATCAATTAACCATCTACGTTGCAGGATGCTGTTTGTGGGGGCCAGGGAGGGACACTGGCCAACACTCTTCTCCATGATCCACATCCGCAGACACACTCCCCTGCCTGCCGTGCTCCTACTGGTGCTGAATGTTTTGCATGCATTTCACACAACAATGAATAAAAAGCATGTGTCAGTGCATTTTCAAAGATCCGTAATGGACGTATTGCTGTCAATGCCATTGCAACTCCACAAGTTTGGAATGTGTGGATTTCTCATGACAACTGTCCTGTCTGTTTTTTTTTTAGTATCCGTTGATTGTGATAATGATAATCACCGGGGAGATCTCCAAGCTCATCAGGTTTGTCTCCTTCCCTCGCTGGTTCTTCATCGCTTTGGCAACACTGGGGATGCTCATCCACCGTTACCGCTACCCTCTTCACCCCAGGCCCTTCAAGGTAACCAGATTCACCACATTTGATTTTTCAGCCTTGACCTCTACCTTCTGACCCTGAATCGGTACCGATTTAATTGATTCCTCGTCACTGTTGTTCTTTTTGCCCAAAGGTGCCTCTGGTCATCGCTGTCACCTTCACCATAGTCTGCTTCTTCATCGTGGGGCTGTCTCTGTACTCTGATCCCTGGAACACAGGGCTCAGCTGTGTCCTGACGCTGACAGGCATCCCAGTCTACTACATGACCATCCACCGGTTCCGCCTACCCACCCGGTGGAGACGTGTCTACAGTAAGTCAAGCAAAACCCAGCCATTAGGGGGCACCATCGCATTTCACATTTCTTTAACAAATACAAGGCACAGTAAGATGGAAATGTGTCGTCGGTTTTCATGATATAACCCTCACACTCCCCTACCTCCTCAGATTACTGCAGTAAGCAGCTCCAGATCTTACTTGAGGTCATTCAGCAGGAGGTCCAGACCTACTGAAGACAATACTGACTGGATGGATGTTTCGAAACACTCAAACACACAAATGTTTTTCCCAATGCATGAGAATTTTATATTTTTCCCTAAATTTGACCCGTAACTTAGGGATGCTAATTAAAGGACCGTGACTGGATTAGGATGAGACGGTGCACACATTTGAAATTTCCGATTCCGGTGAGGGCTACCACTTCCGGTTCCGGTGACGTCTTGGCTGTGCTTTACTTCATTGAGATGAGATGGTACACACTGTTGACTCAATACAGATGAGATTTCTGGTTCTGGTGAGGGCTACCACTTCCGGTCCCGGTGACGTCTTCGCTTGTGCTCTGTTGCTGTTTTTGATGCTGCTGTTGTCTGCTGCTGGTATTGACACTGCTGGTGTTGTCGTTGCTGCTGCTGCTGCTGCTGCTGTTGTTGGTGCCACTAACCGTATACATTAACTGGTGGTGTTGTTGCTGCTGCTAACCTTATACCTAGACTTAACTCTGGCTTGCCTTATACCTCAACTTAACGTAACGTAAATAAAGTGTGACTTGACTTGACTAAATAAGAGACAAAATGTAAGTTTCTGTTATTTATTCAAACAACAGATATTGTCGTGGGTGGAAATATCTGCACCCATTTCTTCCTTGAAATAGTTTAAATTAGAACTTTTTTTTTAACCATACAGTATGTATTTCTATGTAATACAATATTCGATTTTATTCCACACAGGATTCTTAAAATAGCCGGGACAACATTATGGGCACCTTTTCTATAAGTTGTGGAAAATAATTGGATTTTAAACCGGGCATTCGAATACGATTATTAATTAAAGGTCTAATCATGCAACCACTTTGAATGGAGAAATGGACTCATTCTGCCATTTTGTGTCACATTAAGAAAATAAAGAAAAGCAGAGATTAGAGGTCACACATAATATATATGGCCAAACATGGACACATCTCAAGGCCACAAGCCCATCTGATCTTCAAGTCCACCTTGATGATCAAAGAAATTCAAGAAGGTATTTCAGAGCGTATGTCATGGGTCTCAATGACCATCAATGATATCTTCAAAACCTTACGCTGCTCAAGTGGGCGGCAATGAGTCCAGATGTAAATCCCAAACTAACAGTACGGAGGTATACATTAGGGACCTCATTGAGGGCCATAAGAAGCGCTTGATTGCAGTTATGTACTTAAAAGGCTATGCCACCAAATACTAAATCGGGGGAAAGTAGAAAACTCTGGCAATGCCATTTCTGTTGATTTTATGAGTTTTAAAAGTATATGTTGAGGTTGAGTTCTGAAGAGAGAAAAAAAGCATCAACATTTTCAGCCACAACTCTAAAAAGATGACAATATACATATATGCTGTTGCCCTTAACAGCCAAAACAAAAATTTTGGAATGGGTGACGATGCTGTGAACTTCTTGTGATAAATCCCTTTTGATTTGTGGAGAGCTTTGGTCAGGCTGATGAAATATCACTTCCTCGTGTAATTACACGGACTACAAGGCAATGGAAAAAAAACACATCTGGCAACGGGATGGGTGTAAACTGTAATTAATGCATAGGCTCCTGTACAACCTCTACTAGATAAAGGTGTACACTCGGTTAAAATGTGTTATTGCTTGTGATAAAATGCAACTCACTTCTAGGTATAGCTTCCCAGCCAACACATTTATAAAATATAAAAATGGATCCCACCTTAGTCATTCTTCTACCAATCCCAGTATTTGAAACCAACACACTCTCACTTGTTCTTCACTCATGGTCCCAATGTTACCAGGAAATATTGCCCTACATATTTATTCAAATAGATAACCTTCTTACAGGAAAGCGACGTGGACCACGGGTTAAATAACGGGTCACCCAAACAAAAACAAAACCAAAGCATACAAAAACATTTCATATCGCGCCTTTGCATTGTGCTAAATAGTTCAACTACAACCCTTGCTCCCAAACTTGGCCTTAAATCTGGCGTGGGTACTAAACGTCGTCGCATGCAAAATGTTCCTTCCTGTTTGTACAAAGTGCACTGAGGTTGATGCTGTTACACAAAATAAAAATATTTATAATAAAAAGAAAAGCTCCGTATGGATTTCCAAGAGCAACAAGTGTCAAAACTCTACGGCTGTTAATAAGAACGTTGTTATTTACATTCAGTATTTGCTGTTGACTAGTTTATTGATAAATCTGGCTGAATGAAGACAGTTTTTGTGTGGAAGATTAAATTTGACATTGCAGTGCTCAACATACTGTACACATAAAATAAAAATGTGCAAATCAAACATCTAATATAGCCAATAACCAAGAAGCTGACAGGAGATGCTAAGAGAGCAGCTTGGTAAGGTCGAGTTTTTTAAAAACAGAGGGGGAAAAAAAAAAGGAGAGACAGATTATGGTGTGATGTTCCAGAACGCGAACGACCGCTAGAAGATGTCTGACCAGCTGATGTTGGCCAGGCCCAGGTCATCGTCCTCCAGGCCGGGGAAGCTGATGTCCACCAGCACCTTGCGCAGGCTGTCGTTCATGGTGTCCAGCACCAGGCCCTCGGTCAGCGAGCGGTTGGCCTGGGGGGCCGACGGCTGCGGGGAGTCTTGGGGGGAGGCCAGCAGCTCGCTGGGAGAGCCGAACAGCGGCAGCTCCTTGAAGGGCGTGCTACTGAAGCTGAAGGGGGTGTAGTTTTGGTGCTGTGGGGTGTGCTCAGGGCCGCTGGGCGTCCGGATGGGACTGAAGTCCAGCGCGGCCGGGCTGCTGTGCAGCCGCAACGGGGTCCCCCTCCAGGGCTCCGATGAGGGCAGGGGAGGAGGAGCACCCCTGAGGGGGTGGCTGGGCGTGGAGGAGGCTGGGCCGGCGCCGGCGCCCTCGCCGCCTTTGACGGGCGTCTTTAAGGAGAACCCGCGGCAGGGACTGGGACTGTCCCGGGGCTCCAGCTGGGAGTTGACCGTGTCCTGGACGATCGAGGTGTCGGAGGCCACGCCCGAGTCAAAGAACGTACTGTCGGGGAGGAAGAGGATGGGCTCCTCTCGCGCCGACAGCACCAGACGCTGCTTGCGCCGGGAGCTGCCGGCCTCCCTCCGCTGTGGACAGCAGGGGATCTCACAGCTCACAGACTCCTCTTTCACCTCCGCCCGGCTCGGCATGTCGGCGTACGCCGCCTTGGGGGCAATCCGCACCCGCTTGGCTCCCCGGGGGGTGCTCTGCCTCGGCTGGGGTCGGGGGGGGTGGAGCTGTGTCAAAGAGGTGGAGGAAGGCAGATAGATGGAGGAGCTGGTGGCGGGGATCTGGATGGGAACGAAGTAGGAATCGGTGCGAGGAAGAAGAGGCTTCATCTTCCTCTCTGAGCACATGGGAAGAAGGAGAGGTGAATATGGTCAATTGGAGACGATTTAACAGGGCTAAAAGACGTAAAATAGCCAATTGGATTGCCATTGCATAGCCATCGCAGTCTCATTATGATCCACTCACCAAAGCAACTCGTTGTTTTCCGGTTTGAATCAGGAATCATCTTCTTTGGCTGCTGTGGAAGGAAAGACACAAAGACATGGGCCAAGGTATCCAATATCTGTGAGAAGACGTCAGTGAAAGCTGTGATCCTCCCGCTCACTGTCTAGTCTAACATTTCCCGATGTCCTGTAACAAGTGACACAAGTTTAAAAACAGGGAAGGGAGAAAGGCCGGAATCCTTACTTCCAGTTTCCTCCCTACAGAGACATTTCAGAAGCATGCCTGATTATTATTACATATTATTATATGATTACATTATTTTTTGATTAAAGGATCACTGTGATATATATGATGATTTAACATGATGACAGTTGCTGTAGCTTTGTAACTACAGTTCTATGAAGGAGGCTGAGTTTCCGTTATCCGGTAATTACCGTTTTTTGACCAGAAAAATCTGTTGAAGTCCGACTTATTTAAATCTCTCCGGTCATAATGTCCGGTGAAAGAAATTCTCTCTGAGCACAATTTGAATTAGTGCTGGGTGATAAAACGATAAAGATCGATTTTCCATATTTTTTTGCTCGATGCTGAAATAAAATGGACTTGATCATTTCGATAAAAAAATCCGCAGCTCTGCTCATTTCTGCGTTCGGCAGAAGTTGCAATGGAAAGACAATCAGTTTGGGACCAGCTGCAGACCTCCCTCCTGAGGCCCCCGCTCTGTCAGCCAATGGGGTTTGAGCATGACTTCCGGGTTCCATTGTATTTACTTCGTAAACTTCCACTGATTTCACCTTAATCATTGCACCAAAAATCTGTTTCTGAACAAATTTGAGGCGAGAAATATTCAAACCCTGTTGCTGAATCTTCACTCATATTAGATCTACAAGGGCTATTTTAAAAGTTTGTTCCGACTGCCGTGGCCTTATGTTGGGATCAAGACAACAAAGGGAAGTAGAAGAACAACTGCTTGAAGAACCCGATGAAGGATGTCAGGAGTTGCTGTTAGGCTTGGGCAGATTCGCGATTAAATCGTCTCTCGGCCTAAGCTTATTCATGTTACATTTATGGCAGATATTGCATTATTGTATAAACATTATATTTAACTAGTCAGTTGTTTTATTTATTTGTGTACTTATTTTTGTATTCATTTGATTTTATTCTTAAAAAAAAAAAAAAGGACTCGCCCCGTGCTCCACTGTGCGCACATCGCAGTTGGCCGATAATAATAATAATAAATATTCATTCAATATTCATTACACTACAAAAGAATAACATTATTTATAATGATTTAATGTGACTGGCCTCAAAGTTACTACTTGAGAAACAAATTTTTTTCTTTACAAATAGTCAAACAAAGGCATAGCCAACAGTGCTAAAAAAATAAATAAATACATGTTTGAACCGAAAATCGAACTGAGGATTTGGAGAATAATAATAATTATAATAATAATAATAATTATTATTATTATTATTATTATTATTATTATTATTATTATTATTATTAATATATATATATATATATATATATTTTTTTTTTTTTAAAGCCTGATAAAAACGGCTCAGGAAAAAGAACATCCCTAAAATGAATAAACTGGACCCCCGTGTATTGCCCGGGCTATATTTTATTTATTTATTTTGTCGTCGTTGAAAGGTGCCCAGCATTCCAAGGCTGTAAGAATCAATAGCCAATCAGGACTTTTTTTCAAGTTTTTGTAAAGTGCAAAAAATTTGATATTATTTATTCTATTTTAATTTATTTTGTTGTTGTTGAAAACAGAGCAGACTTGTTGATTCCTTGTAAGACTAAGCTATAGTTGTTTTTCTTTATAATTATTTTATATAAATGACACATTTATCAACATAATGGTCCCCGTTAAAATGGACACTTGACTGCTGGCCCCCGCCAAAAGATAGTTGCCCCCGGGCCTAACAACCTTTCTGGGGGAAACCCTGTCAGTGAGTGATTGGAAAAGAGGACGAAGGGGGGCACTTCTGGGTTTATTTTGGCTATGCTGCTCCATCCTGATTGGAGTGAGTGGATGAATACATTTCAGTACTACCGCATAGGTGGTTGGAGATATACAAATAGACATAGAACCTCAATTCACACTGTTAAGATAATATAAGATAAACCCTTATTAGTCCCACAACGGGCAAATTTGCAGTTACAGCAGCAACATGTGACAGCAGAAAATAGAGAGCATCAATAAAGAGGCCCTAATTTATCTTACTTGATTTCTTACTTGACATACTTGCTGCTTACTTGACTTGACTTGACTTTTATGTTGCCCTTGAGCAAAAGATATCTGATCTGATCTTATCTTATTTATTATCCCAGTAGGCTAGATGCTGGCTAACTACAGCGTCGAGAGAAAGAATCCATCAAGCTTTGATTTGTATTCTCTTCACAGAGTATCTGCCTGTAGAGGGAATAAATGTACAAAATTATCAAAATAACACGTCAGGCTTCCATCCTGCCCGGTCCCCTGCTTTGTTTCTCCGCTCCCTGATTCAAAAAAAACCCCAAATAAACGGTAAAACAATCTTACCTGATCTGGAAACAACCGCATCGGCAGCGGAAGGGGGCTCGAGGTTGTATCCCAACCGGGCTGCGCCGAAGGCCGTGGAAAGAGAGCAGAAAGCAGAGAGAGGATTTGGTCAAATAACGACAGAGATCTCCGAAAATCCTGTGAGAGATCTCGACTAACACCTAATGAGAAACAGACGTCCAAAAGCAGACAAATTAAATTCTGATGAAAACGGCCCAGTGACAGTTATATGTGATAACACTTAATGTATATTGCACAGATACAGTGTATATACATAAAAAAATGCAAAACTTCCAGAATGCGAATTTGTTAATACGGAAGTGTATGTTCACTGTTCATTTCATTTTTTTTGTAATTTCTTTTTACTGTTTACATTTATTTATATTCTATATATTTTTTTCTTCTTAGATTTGATGTTTATCACTAGGTTTTTTGTATGTGGTAATGTTTAGGGGTGTCACGATTCTGATTCAAAATCGAAAATCGATCGAAATAAGCGTTTCATTTCGAACTTCAAAATCACAAGCAGGTTCGCGATCCCCCCCGTATTTTTGTGAGTCATTTTGTCCGACATGGATCAAAATAAAATGTGATCTCTAATGTAATGTTATCTGAAAATAAACTGCGTATTGTATTGCTGAAGCGGAGCTTTAGGGGATGATTTGGATTGTGATATTGAAGATAAGGTAATAATGTTCAACAAAACATGATGCTGTGATGTGATGAGTAGAATTAGGTTGGAGGAGAGAGAAAAAGAGCCGGCTCTTATGGCTCCCAAGCATTTCTTTTATCTATTCAAGTGTATAGAATATTTTGTTTATATTCATTACACTACAAAAGAATAACATTATTTATAATGATTTAATGTGACTGGCCTCAAAGTTACTACTTGAGAAACAATTTTTTTTCTTTACAAATAGTCAAACAAAGGCATAGCCAACAGTGCTAAAAAAATAAATAAATACATGTTTGAACCGAAAATCGTGATACCCCCGGTAATGTTTCACCAAGCTCAATGTTCATCTTTGGATTCATTTTTCTGGTTCATTGTTCATTTCATTTCATTAGTTATATTAAAAGAAATCTTTACCAATTTTTTTCTTTATTATTTCATTTTTATTGTTCTTTGCTAGTTTTGAGGTCATATTTACTGTTTATCATGAGGTATGTTTAACTCTTAGGTTTATTGCATATATTCAAATTTTTACATATATATATTGCCATTGTTTTTCTTATATTTTTATTCCATTGCTTTATTGTTATTGCCTATTTTGTCAATTTCCCGGGACATTGCCAGGGACGAATAACGTATCTATCTATCTATCTATCTATACCTTGTGCACCTGGTCCAGGGTGAGGCACCGGTTGGCCTCTGGTCGTATGGTCCAAAAGGCGATCTTGCCGTCTGGCGATGCCTGGCGGACGAACATGTCGTGCAGCGAGAGGTTGTGGCGGATGGAATTCTACACATAAAAATCTCGTTAGTAATTAGTAGTTAATAACCCATTCGTTGACCACACAGGGTTTTATCCAAGGTGAGGACAACTCGGGCGGGTATACCTTCCAGCCTGGCTTGGCCTGCTCTCGGAAGAAGGGGAAGTGATCTTCGATCCAGGTGTAGATCTCCTTCAGCGTCATCCTCCTGTAGCTCGTGCTGTTGATGGCGAACTGGATCATGGTCATGTAGGAGAACGGTGGCCTCTCCGACGCCGAGTGTTTCTGAGCGGACGGATCCGCGTCTGTCTCAGGACCGTCCGTCTACAGAGACACGAGAAGGACATTAGAAATAGTTATCACACGCCTCTGTGGAATACTCGATTCTGATTGGTTGATAGCAGCAATCGGCCGTCAGTTATTTCTGAATAATGACCGCTGTCTGTTAATAACGGCCATTATCACAGGCAACGGCTTCTCCGCTGTCTCTCGTAGAACTCAGCCCCCCTGCTAATGCAAACACTAGCTGGTTGTGATGTGACGCTACATAGAAACTACAATGGAGGATGTATGTCCAACCTATGTATGTCCAATATATGTATGTCCAATATATGGATGTCCAATCTGAGGTTATTTTGCGATAATGACCAGCTGGTTGGAAGTTATCCCTTACCTAGTCTCTCACCAGCACATACATACTTGTACACCGATCAGCCGCAACATTAAAACCACTGACAGGTGAAGTGAATAACACTGATCATCTCGTTCCAATGGCACCTGTCAAGGGATGGGATATATTAGGCAGCAAGTGAACAGTCAGTTCTTGAAGTTGATGTGCTGGAAGAAGGAAAAATGGGCAAGCGTAAGGATCTCAGCGACTTTGACAAGGACCAAATTGTGATGGATAGACGACTGGGTCAGAGCATCTCCAAAACAACAGGTCTTGTGGGGTGTTCCTGGTGTGCAGTGGTTATTACCTTCCAAAAGTGGTCCAAGGAAAGACAACCAATGAACTGGCAACAGGGTCATGGGAGCCCATGGGCTCATTGATGCATGTGGAGAGTGAAGTCTAGCCTGTCTACAGCCCCATACCCAAGGGGTATGGGGCTGTGTAGCCGAAGACCGGTCAGAGTGCCCATGTTGACCCCTGTCCACCACCGAAAGCGCCTACAATGGGCACGAGGGCGTCAGAACAGAACCCTGGAGCAATGGAAGGAGGTGGCCTGATCTGATGAATCACGTTTTCTTCTACATCATGTGGATGGGCGGGGTTAGGGTCCGATCCAACTGAGCATCTGTGGGATCTGATGGAACAACAAGTCTGATCTATGGAGGCCCCACCTCACAACTTACAGGACTTAAAAGATCTGCTGCTGACTTCTTGGTGCCAGAAACCACAGGACACCTTCAGAGGTCTTGTGGAGTCCAGGTCTCGTCGGGTCAGAGCTGTTTTGGTGGCAGGGAGAGCTATACAATAATATACCGTTTTCACACCAAAGTAAGCGGGTACACCCAGGTTATTAAAACCCAGGCAAACCCGCTAAAAATTCTCCAATTCTCCACCCGGGAATTTCCCACTGATGACAAATGCTTGATGTTAGCGGGTGTTACCGGGTTTTTGGTGCAGTGGGAAAGGGGTATTTGGATTTAATGTTGTGGCTAATGGGTGTATGCAGGTACTCCTCATTGGTCGATAAGCGAGCACCCGTGTTATTTCACGTGGCGATTGCGAACCCTAGTGTAGTGAATACTGACAGACTGCAGGAACGAGACTGAGACTGAGAACGGTGATGAGACGAGATGCTTGACACTGAGACGCCGCGCACACAGTGCAAACACCACGGTATTGTACAATACACACTGGTCGGAGAACTGGTCATTAAACAGGTAGGTCGTTAAGTGAGGAGTTCCTGGGTGGCACTTGGGACTTATTCATGACCTGTGCAGCTTCACGAGACTTAGGTTAAGGTTCACATAGTGTAAGTAGAACCAATTAATCCAATTTTATTTTCATTCCATACATAACTAGTTCATTTACTTTAAAACATATAATAGCTATAAATTAATCCATGATTTATCCCATCTTAACCCGATTCTTCCCAG
>NC_137208.1:16989450-17091950 GCF_960531495.2 Zeus faber | reverse complement strand
GACCAGCTTGATGGCTTATCATGTGCTATTTCTTTGTGGACAGCCTAGTCCAACTGTTTACAAAATATCCCGCTTTTTGTGACACATTTTGCCAAGGAATGCAGTCGTCGTAGAAACACACATTGGGGAATCCCCCACATAGCCCCTGGTGCTGCATCTACCGGGGGCTTGTCATGTGATGTCTTTGTGACGGCAAAGAGCTCTCCCCCCTATAAATCGGAGTGTTTGGAGGCCCTGCTGTCAGTTTACGACAAGGAAGAAGAAGACGCATACATACACAGAAGTATGTGCATGTGCACGGGTCCAAGAGGTTTCCTGTGGGGATATAGAGTGCATCATGGAAACACATGAACAGTGAAGTGAATGGAACATAGTCGAACTTGATGACTCCTTTCTTCAAAATTTAAAGCAAGATTATAATTTTTTATTAAAAAAAAAAAAAAAAAGGCCATGGTCAAGTTAGGGAACCATCCCAGTTAGTACATCGTAACTCCTCTTTTGGCAACAGCTTGCAAACACTTCCTGAAGCTAGCCAACAGTCTTTAAATTCTGTTTTTTTTTCTTCCTTACCAAACCGTGCTGGTTTGGAAATATCGCCCTGGCCTCAGTTTTGGACAATAGTCAAGTCTGGGGGCTGTTATGGCCCTTCCAAAACCTTCACCCCTCTTACATGGAGGTACTTCGTGGTTGCTTTTGAGGTTGGCTCAGTGTCATTATCTTGCTGGAATACCCGACCTCTCTCCAACTTCATTGTCTTGACCGACTCAAACGCTTTCCTCTAGAATCTCCTGATATCTGAAGGAACACATTCTCCCTTTTACCCCGACAATATTCCCTGTGACCCCAGCTGCCACACAACCCCAAAGTGTGCTTTACAACTGGCAAGTCATTCTCTGCAAATGCTTCCACCTTTCTTTTTTGCTCCGACGAATGCCTTCTTTGGTGCTTCGCTTTTAATTTCATCAGTGCACAGCGCATTGTTCCAAAAAGCTTCTGAAGGTTGCCTTTTGCCGCTTCAGATCCTTCATTTTTTTGTAGAGTTCGTAGGAAAGGCTTCCTTCTGGAAACTGCCATGGATGTCTTTGACGGCAGCTAAAGTGCGTTGCGTTGTCCTATAAACAATGTTGTTTTTGCACCGATGTGTGGGCTGAGCATTTCCCACCAGGTTTTGGGATCGTTTATCTGGGATCATTCTTGGTCTTCAAGACCTTGGCTCGTCAATCTCACACTTACTCTTACCCTCACTTGTGATAATGACCCCACGATAGCCAAATTCTTCCGTTTGGGTCAGCTGCTCTCTCCCCACCACCTTTGCAGCCTTCTCTTTGTTAGTGGAGGTAACCTTTCCTGACTCGGACGTCCTTGGACAACCCTTTACACGAGCCCTTGGTTGTTAACTCCAGGGAGCACATCCACGGCAGTCTGATATTCTGGAAGGCATGAAGTGACCTCAGAGTAAATAGTTCAACCCTGGTTTGACATTCACACGACGCTGAAGCCCTGCAAGTAAATCACCTTAGTCTGGGCATTAGTAATCATCTTTTAAAAAGTAACAATGAATAATACAAAGTGTTCCAAAATGTTTCCACAAGGCCTTTCCTGCTTTTTATTATATGGAAGAAAATAATTGAAGTAATCTTGCTTTATATTTTTAAGAAAGGTTTCCTGCTACGGTTGAGGTCAGCTCTCTCAGAAATTCGTTGTAACATGCGTTTTGACCGGGGGGCGTGCAAGCTTATACATTTGTACTTTGTAAACATATCACAGGAATTTACCAGATTCATATACATACATATACATACATGCATACATTTTCTCAGCTTAAATTGATGCACTTTAAATGTGCTTGCTTAAACGAGCACTTTTCTTCTGTCATTGTATACTACAGTAACTTAGAAATGTACAGTTGTATGAAGAACTCAAGAGAACATTGACTACAAACAGAACAACAAGCATAGCCTTTTTTTTTTTTTTTTACTATCATCAGACATTAATGAAGGTTCTTTACTAACAGAACAAAACTGAATAACGTAAGTGTTACATGTGCTTTCATAATAATATTGTGGTAGAAGGATAGGAAGACAGACACACACACACACACACACACACACAGGCTAATACATTTAGTAACAGAAGAGGGCGCCAGTGTAACATTACATTTGGATGCGAGCGGCTTCAAAACCCAATAAGCTGATGATAATGATAGTAATAATTGGAATTATAACCCTTGTTTGAATTGCACATATATATATATATATATATAGATCTGTTGAATGTTGAATATTTTTTTAAGATTTTTCCTTAATTTAAGAATTACGATTTCATAATAAGAATGGCTATTTTGAACAAGCCATATCAATGTCAATTGCGGAGATCAGCTCACATCCCAGCAATTGGGAATCTTAATAAAGTTATAAGAATAAAACCCGAAAAAGGCAATATACAATATTGTAATGCAATAATAATAATACTATATTATAACAATAAAGAAAAGGGCTCGCAAGCATTTAATAATAAATACATATTATAGTCGTTCAATGTTTGGTCACCATCACGAACAATAACGCATCCCAACGTCTCCAAGGCGTCGCCAATCCGAGCCAATCCCCGTCCTGCTCTCACACCCAGGCGACCAATGGCACAGCGCGACGGAGCGGCGTGCGGTAACCAAGGAGTGAGCAACAGATTTCCGACCAGAAGTAAAAGCGCCGCAGGAGGCCGCCGGCTGGGAAAGCTGCCATAGCAACGGCGGATAAACATGAGTTACTACAGCACAAGGTGAGCGAACAAACAAAACCCCCCAAAAAAAAAAAACCCCAACAAAACACGCAACACCCACACGACCCGCTCGTTTAGTTAGAAAACCAAACCGACGTTTGAGTCAGACGCGAATCCCCGTCTCGGTTACGTTGAAATAAACTCGCTCCTCAACTTTTTAAAGGCACTGTCGCACAAAGACAGCGGCAGCTACCGTTAGCGTCGTGCTAATGCGCTAGCCATAAGGTGATGTCCACGCCGGGTGAGGTACTGGTCACGTAAACAGCAGAGAAATCTCTTTTAGTGAGGTACATCTTCTCACCGTGCTACTTCGTTTTTAGATGTGAGTGACAGGCAGGGGAAGGCAAGCTTATTTTGTGCAGGACACATCGTGCACAAGGGCCATTTAACGCGCATACTTACATAAGGCACGCAATACATTATATAAAAGCAAAGGATAAACGCATCCAAATAAACAGCTAAAAAAAACCCCCCAACAACTCGATAATATCACGAGATTAATTTAAAACAAGCATATACACTTAAATATTTAAGTGAAGAACTCAAATCTAGAACTAGAACTAGAAACTCAGTGGGACTGTTACTACACACTTAGGATAAAAACAAAAAAAGACACAATGAAATGTCAGATCAATTTAAAACAGACCTACACACTTAAATTATGGCAGGACTCAAACATGTGTATATATTTCGGGTAAAAATTTAAATAAAAAAATAAACCTCCTCCCAACAAAACGGTTAATTTGCATGTAGTCTTGTAATGTGGGATCATTAACCAGGATGCCAGTGAGTGTATAGACCTCTTTACTGTGTAAAAATGCCCCTACGTCAAACTACAGATATGGTCTACCCGTCTCCGGCTACTAAAACCGTTCAAATATTGAAGAGCCATCAGTCTTGTATATAGTAGAGCGAGACTAAACATAAAGGGCAGACTAGCGTGTAGTCAGAGACAGGATGTGCGTCAGGATTGTAAAGAAACCTTCACTGAGGCTCTTGGGATTGGGAGGAGAATGAATAAAAACCAAATTGGGTCTATATCTGTTTGAGTGTGATCTTGCCTTTCCTTGTTTATTTACCTATATATTTTTCAAGTGTTTTAGGCGTGTTAATGTGCTTTAGGGAGACACACAGGACCACCCCAACACTTACTGTAATATATTTCAACCATGTTATTATCTCAAGCTGTGTTGAAGCTGTGTTTCTGATAGTTCCACTTCATTTTAGGTCATAAAACAATGTGTATTGACAAAATAGGAAAGGGGAAGTTGTGCTGTAAAGCAGGGAGCCCAAGCTCAGACTCTTTATTGTGAGTTCTTTGCAGTTCACCTTTGCACTCTGCAGCTGTCTGCTCCCCTGGACACACAGACAGGTGTTGATCCCTGTGGTGTGTGTCTGTGGCTTGTTGTCTGTGTTAAGGCTGGCCTACATAAAATATTTTTCAAACCTTAACAGATATTCAAAAATGTGTGACCCCACACATAACGACACGTTTTTAATGATACATTCAACAGTTATGTTCCTATAGTGTATGGAGAGCAACAATTTGGCCAAAACAGCATACAAACAGATTCTATTCACCAACAACCTGGAGGAAGGTCCGTCGCTGTGTTGGTCCCTTGGCCGGCTGAGTCGGTGGTCATTATAATGTCCTATAGTTTTCATAAACTGTACTAAATCATACCAAAATGTTCAAATGAAAGAGGGTGATTCCATCAATAAGTTGGACTGTACGAGCCAAATCAAACACATCTGACTATAAAAGGAATCAAAGTCAGGACGTCTTGGTTGAGGGTCACCCTCACTACTGCTTACGCCCATGCCCCCCATATTGATGTATACAGTGATACTTAGACAGATATCAAACTATAAGACACCATAACTGTAAGAACTTTGTACATAGGATACTTTATTACTTGACATTTAAAACAACAAATAGGCTATATAGTATAATCAAAAATACACAAGCTGAATACAATACACAATACAATCAATAGTTTTTATTGATACTAATTAAATAAAACAAAAATGACATCTACAATCTCTTTCAAACTGTACTTCAATAAAAAAAAAATGATCAGAATAAAAGTAAAGACATTATTTGGTTTTTTTTCCGCAAACAATAGGCAATGTTCTGGGTTAGAAAACGTCACTGTCTGTTCAAAATAAGGAAATATATTACAACCCAGCAGGACAGACTCCCAAGCAGATTGAGTGAAATCTTGCAAGATAATCTGTAGACCCATGAAAAAATTGAGCTCACCGTCGCCTGAAGGGGGGAATGGGGCCCAAAATCGGCTTGATTATCTTAGTAGTAGTATGTACCCCTTAGTGTTAGTGTGCATTTACTTCTAAAATACCCGGAAAGCAACTCCGTTTAGTATGGTACAAGATAAAAGCTACAAGCTCCCACCCTTTCCTGTTGTACCGGGCTGTGCCCTCTATGATTATTTGATTTAATCAGTGGAATGTTGAAGTCCTTGACTTGCTTATAAACTTAAGGCTTTAAGCTTACCACAGAAGAATACTATGCTAAACTAGTAATTGCCATAGTAATACAGTTGCTATATAGCTTTGAAAAGTCCATATGTTTTTATTATTATTATCATTATTATTAGTAGTAGTAGTAGTAGTAGTAGTAGTAATAATATAATAATAATAATATAATAATAATAATCGTAATAATGAGGTTGTGGAGTGAGGCGCTTTGTGACATCATCATCCAATTCGTTAATTATGTGCGGGTTTTGGCTACGAACGTACCGAGCCGCGTGACGTAGACTCGCTCTGTAGTTTTTGCAAACTGTGCATGTGTGTGTCGGAGCGACTCAAATAGACTCTGTGTATTGCTTCCTGCAGCTATATTTATTATAAGAATTGTTATCATTACAGGTGTAAATTAGGGTTGGGCAGATTTACGCCTAAATCGTCTATTGGCGATCGACTCCATCGATCGCGATTGACATTGATGACAGACAATTTTTTTCTTTTTCTTTTTTATCCGCCAGGGAAAATCCGAGCATTGACACGGTATAAGTGTAGTTTACGGTGTTCTGAAACTGAAGCGGAGGGAGGGGGTGGAGGCTCTCGCCCTCTCCGCTCAGTGCTGACGAGTGACCATTTGTGATCGGCTCTCACTTCCCTGCTCTGCAGTCCGGTGCAGCGATGTTAAAAGGGGCAGGTTCTCAAAAAAAAAGAAGACACATAGACCCTGAGCTCTGGTTCTAGAAATGTTGCCGCTCTAGGCAAACAGAGCAGCATGGCGGAGTGCAGATCACGGGCGCCCGCGATGATGCGCACCAGGACGCCGTGATCGCAGGTGCGCCGAGGACACGTTCCTCATGAATATATCTTGCCCAGACAATCTGCTATCTCGATGCCCTTTCACGTTTAAAAAAAGCCGCGCCTGTCTCCCTGTTGCTTTCTGTTGCTATGGGACTTAATTTAGTAAAAACTAGATGTTTTTGTGTGAATACTTGTAAATTATAAATCCTGCACTTCTGGAACAGGGAGACCACATTTGCCACGTTAAATAACATTCTATGTGCTCGCACAACCCCCCACGATATGGAATTTTGCACGATCGCCGTAGCCCAGTGCAAATATTTATTGGGTTACTGTACAATACAGTAACCCATAATGTTTCTATCGCTCTTTCAAGTATCTCTTAAGAGACGTCATAGCATGTGTGGTTACTGGTTATTCAAAAATAATATCTGTTTGATGCTAATAAGTAGGGCTGCATGATTGTGGATAAAATGAGAATCGCAATTATCTTCATTAGAATTGAGATCACCACTACCTCACCATTCTTAGGGGCACATGTACAGAGTGCTGCGGGAATGAGTCCTAAAACCCAGAAATGAGGTAGCTTTTTTGCACTTCTGCCTCCCTCGTCTCAATGTCAATGGGTTTTTTGCATGGGTTTTTGGTTAAATTCCTGATATGAGGTCTGTGGTTGTCACAAGCATAAGAGATTTTCACGTTTTGTGCTACGACATAAAATACATCATAAATGTTGTCGCGCTGAACACGGAAAGCCATCTACTCACAGTGTGTGTGTGTGTGTGTGTGTGTGTGTGTGTGTGTGTGTGTGTGTGTGTGTGTGTGTGTGTGTGTGTGTGTGTGTGTGTGTGTGTGTGTGTGTGTGTGTGTGCGTACATATAGTTTGATGCAGATAGATTCATCGTGCAGTAAGTTTTGAATAAGAAAGAGGAGACTGGAAACTCTCTGTAAACCTCCTTGGCTTACACATAGTTAGCTTTTCCTAAATCTCTAATATGGTTTATGGAAATATCAAGCAAGGCTGGAATGCATCCTTGACCTACTGTAATTCTTGGCCAAGAAATTCCATTGCATATGTGTAAGGCCCCCCTCAAGGAATTCCTGCACCCCCTGCACCATTTCTATTCAGAGAATTCCAAGAATGTGCGAGTATCCTAAAAGACTTAACTTTTCTCCGCAAGAAACACAGGCACCGTCTACAACAGGGAGGATGACCGAGGTGCATTTCACTGCAGCTGCTCGGCGTCCACCAAACACACATGGCCCAGTTTGCTTGAGGGATCCACTCTGTCGCTTTCTGTAACCGTGTCACTCTTTCCCCGGAACAGGGTGAATAGGCTTGTATCTTAGGTTTTCTGACATGACATTGTAAATAATGGGATGAAAATGTAAATAGTGTGATAATTAACGTTTTTAGAATGTAACATTAGATGCAACCTTGATGGTCGTCCTCTTCTGGTTCTTGACATTTTCTGGGGATTCATGTGTTTTTTATGTTTTCTTAGTTTATTGTTGGTTCAAAAATCAGATTACACACAGATTCCCTGTGTTGCCTTGTTCAGAGCCTCGCAGCCGTGTTTTCCATCACACAAGACACGCAGTTAAAACTGCACATTAGCATTCATGTTCATCGATGTATGAACAAAGCGAGGGAGCAGAAGAGGGAGCAGAGGGTGCGTTTACCATCTTGTCCCCAACAGGGAGAGCAGTATTATAAACACATGTAACTTATTTATTTCCATCATTGTTTGACCTGTATAATTACTCCCTCAGGTTGAACGATTCCCCTGTTAATCATCAGTTGACTTCCATGCCATTTTCCCCCTGCCTCAGTGGGCAAACTCATGCAGATACACACACAATCACACACACACACCAAACACACAAACCTTCTCGATGCTTTCTTTATTACACATGGGCATATAGGCACAGAAACTGAACGTGAGGCTCTTGTCTCCAAGCAACTGGACAAAGGCTCCCGACGCCTTGCCACATTTAGAAATGGTTGTCTGTAAGTTACGGCTTAGACAGCTACAGAGCTAACGAACCTCTCAACATTTGAAACGGAGAACTGCAAACTTCATGTTGCGTTAGTCTGCTCTTTTTATGTGAATGTGATGCAGGGTTTTAAGCGTATTAACCACATACTCTAGAATTCAGTGGCTCTGTGGCTTACTGGTATAAAATGCGTCACTGCACGTTTCAGATGTGTGATGCCTCTTGGTGAGTCAGAGGAAATGAAATGTAGTGAATCATCGGGTTTCTCAGAAATCTACTAGAGTGGGGTAGGGGTAGGGTTTGACTCAATGAATGAACTTGGACATCAGTGGAACGTTTTAGGAAAGTTGACTGCAGCGATGGTCAGGAGTCTCCCCCCCCCATTTTCTTTTGAGACAAACCTCCCTGTGGTTAGACATGCAGAAACTTTTTAAAGTTCTAGTTTGCTCCATTTGGGTCATTTGGGTCATCTGGCCCCTGCGTGTTAAGACCCATCACTTTTTCACCTAACCCCCACGGGCTCCATTTTGCATGGAGTCATGGTAACATCAGCCCCCTCCACTCACCATTGGAGGCTGCTACTCCCCTGGTTGGGTACCTAACTACCCTCACTCTGTGACATAAGAGCAGAGGCCCTTGTGAGTGTTCACTGCCACATTACGAATGCTCAGTGGCCCTGTGGCACAGTTTCGATCTCCTATCTAGTGTGCGGTGGATAGCCGAGCTCCAGGCTAGCGTGTCTCTGGCAGCAGCAGCCCCCATGGACACCGTCAAAGACGGAGGAGCTCAACCTGTCTTCAGCCGCTGGTCCTACAGGTACCTGCATCAAAACAACAGCAGCCTCCTCGACTGTCAAATTGTCTACTTTATCAGTTACTTGACTGAGGGTGGTTGGTGGTTTTGCCCATACACGTTCCTGTTGACTCTCTGCGAGCTGCTCTGTGTTCACAGGACAGAACATTTAAAGGTTGCTTGTCTTAGACAGGGTCAGCACAGCTATAACCTTTTCTGCAAACTCTGCGAAGGGCAAACCTGCTGTTCAGGATCTGCCTCATATGTGGCTTTTTGCATTATTACTTTTTCAGAGCTGTGAGATTTTGATGATATAATTATAGTTTGGGGTAATATCAGGGATTAAGGGTTTTATGATTATTGTCGTTATTTTATAGTTTGAGGTAATATCAGGGATTAAGGGTTTTATGATTACTGTCGTTATTTTATTATATATCACTATGGAGGGGAATATATAGCATTACATTTTTTTGTGTGTGTTTTTCACAACATTCATTTGGTCCTGCAACTAAAACATGTCATCCTACTTTTTTCTGAAAACATAAATAGGTTTGTGAAAACTAGATGCATTTTTGAGGGTAATATACCTACGAAAATTCATTGTGTTTAAAATAGCCGTTTTTTTGTGTTTTCTTTATGTTTTGAAAACTCTGCTCATAGTGGAAACAGTAAAATCACAATATCATTGAGAGTCATTTATTTATTTATTTATAATAATAATAATTATTATTATTATTTATTATTTAATTTAATTTTATTTTATTTAATTTTATTATTTTTAAATTGTTTTATTATTATTTTTTTTTGCTGTGTTCTGGTGGCTCAACCTGGTAAGCGCGCATCCCATATATGCACCGCCTGCGGCGACCTGTGTTCGTATCCAGCCTGTGGTCATTCCCTGCGTGTCTCTACCTCCCATTTCCCGCCTCTCTCTACTGCTTTCTACAAAAAAAACCAGTGTCAGCCTCTGACTGCATGTTCAAAGAAGTTGGTGGTGTGTGTGTGTGTGTGTGTGTGTGTGTGTGTGTGTGTGTGTGTGTGTGTGTGTGTGTGTGTGTGTGTGTGTGTGTGTGTGTGTGTGTGTGTGTGTGTGCATAAACCCTCTACGCCCGTGTCCGTGAGAATGTGTTCACAGCCGACCATTTGCATGCTGTGGGTGGCAGCATTGAAAGACTGTATCCAAGGCTGTCCTGAGAATACTTTATTCTGAGGACAGCCTTGGGTACTGGGTACTGACATCAAAGGGTTAGAGGGATGCAGTGACTCAGTCTGCTTGGCATTTACTTTGTAGACGACTGTTTCAAGTGTCAGTTTCAATGCTTAATAACCTCTTATTTTATTTCACATTTCTCTCCGATCCCCAATTGTTCAAGACTGCTGTCCTTTCTAAAAAGTGAACATAGTCTCCACTCATCTTCCGCCAGCGGGCGCCTGGCTCCCCTCCAGGGAATGAAAATGTCATTTCATTCCATCTGCCTGCTCAATGTCACAATGCAGAACACAGGGTGCCTTTTTCTGAAAGTTACGCTCAGGTCACTCCACTCCCAAAACCCTTTCCTTTTCGAGGTTGTTGGAAGCTCTTATTTGTGGAGGCCTCTCATTGAAATGCACATGGCCACAAAATGGGCTGCGTTCCGATAACGAGGTCCCCCCCCCCCCCCCCCCGTTAATGCTGCACTTATCTCTCAAACGGCTTTGGCACCAAATTGAATGGATGTGATGAGCCGTCGCTCCCTCCACTCAGCTCCATCGGTGTGATCAGTGTGATTAGACTCCAGGGCAACACGTCTCCTCACTTATTGGAGAAGGGAGTCCAGAACTCCCTTTAGTGCAGGTTTTTATGATAGGTAGGTTTGATCAACACTACCGGCCCCAAAGATTAAAAAAAAAAAATAAAAGGGGAGGTCAACATGCATATTGGAAAGTACAATTTAAAGCAAGCACATATAATATAATATGATGATGTACATGTGCCAACAGCTACGGACTAAACATGATGCTGAATAGTCTTTGATTTGAATCTGCTTCCACCATGTAGATTGCCAGGACTGCCACGTTTTGATGGTTGTGAGGCTGTAAATCTTTGCACTGCCACGCTAAAGCTTCCAATTACACCGGAGCCAATCGGTTTTTTAATCAATGCCCAGGAGGAGCCAGACGCTCCATGAAACACAGTTTGCCATGGTTACCACGGCGCAACACAATGTATGGGCGACCGTGTTCTCATCTTTCTCACCTAAGCTGTGACGGACTCATTAAACATTGATCATTCCGAGGTGTGTGTGTGTGTGTGTGTGTGTGTGTGTGTGTGTGTGTGTGTGTGTGTGTGTGTGTGTGTGTGTGTGTGTGTGTGTGTGTGTGTGTGTGTGTGTGTGTGTGTGTGTGTTCAAGGAACAGGTGTGCTAGAGGACATTTTAACCTTCCCGGTAGATTGGAGTGGTAATGCAATATCAATGGTTATGTATCCTGTATTACTCAGCAGGTGTCCTTTGGAGACAAAGATAAAAAATTATTAGTATTTTCTGTTTTGGAAGTGTTATCTTCACCATGTCACCAAAATCAATAGATAGTTGGCCCAGTTAGAAATCTTGAAATTCTTGTGCTGAAAATGACCACTTCAGAATAACATCCAAAGCTACTCAGAAGCATTGCTGATGATAATGTACCAAGTCATTTGCAGACACACAGAAGCAGAGCTTGTTTGAAAATCGTGTCAAAAGTAAAACACTTATAAAATAACAAAACTAAAAGAAACGGCGAGCATATCAAATTGACACCTGGAATTCATTGTAATATCAAATTGTAAGCCAGCAGTCAATTGTTGCAAACTTGAGATTTCTTGTGAGAACTTTTTTTCCTTTTCCGTCGACCTGCACGTATTGTTGTTGCTTACCATGGAAACATGTCATAGTTCTTGGCATTTAAAAGTCATTGGAGTGCATCAGGGCTCGCCAGTTACGGGTTGTCCTCGGCAACCAGATTGTATCCATTGGCAACCATTTGGTGGCCTCTGGTTGCCCCCTTTGGCAACCACTTTTTTAACATAGAAAATAGGGACAGCAAACTGCAAAACGTGCGGCGGAGACTCATTTTATTTCTCTCTCTATTATTTTTCACTGTCTTAGAGACAGACGCTATCCGCAATCGATTAACTAGTGGACTCGCTCTCTGATAGTAAATCAAGACGAATACGCGGCTCTGCTCTCCGGTTGTAAGCGCTCCAAAGTAACGCTGCATTCACAGGCTCGGAAGACTAATGCGTGTTGGTGATGTGATCCGTTCATGGGAACCCGGGAAACTCTTGGCTACCAAAGTACATTTCAGACCTTTTTTCACTATATATGTGTTTGCATCCCTGTAAAAAACTACATCTAAATTAAAAACCTCAACTAGATATGAAACAACATTTTGGTTAAAACATTTTTATTTTTTTTTACTGCAAAAGCGAAAATGAGCTGAAACGATATTGTGTACTTACAAAACAAACTAAAATAATGTAATATACAGAAATTGTCTTAAGTTATAGTATTTTTTCCAGTCAGTATGTTCAAATTTGTCAACTTATAGCCATTACAATACAATAACTCGTTGTTATCTTTGTAGACAGACAGCGTTAATAATGAGCATGGCTCAGACCTCATCTGGTGGACAGCTAAATTAAATTTACCATTGTCAACAATGAGGGGACAAACAGGACTGTTGATATTCTTATTGTCCGTGTGTGACCGTATGCATGTGGGTGTAAGAGAGACAGAGACACAGGTGTGATCAGAGAAGTTAGAGTTATTACATCTCTTGTCTTGACTGGTTTCTTCCCCCTCTGAGGATTCAAATTCTGTAAAGTATCAAGAAAACACTTAACCACAAAGAATTTCGTAATCGTCGGTTACTGTAATAAGGCTTTTAAACATTCGTCTTAGTCACATTTTCATTATTAAGCTGACGTATAACTGCATAATATCTTAATCAAAATATGATGTGACTAAAAATGTCAGCCATATTTTCAGTTTTGCAACCAAAAGCTGAATGCCTGGTTGCCAGCCTGGTAATTACTTTTAAACGTTAGTGTTGAGCCTGTACATGGACCCTTGTTAATAACGCAGAGCACCTTGTTGGTCTCCTAACTTGCTTGGCTCTCCCTTTGTCCATATGTGCTGTGCTACCGACTGTTCTCCCGAAAGGCCGTCCAGCTCTGCCAGCTTCTCCTCCAACTCCAGAGCAAGGTAGGCATAAGGCAACATGAAATCTTTTCCCTGCCTAATGTGCTACCTCCACAAAAGAAATGTTGTGTCATGAAAATATGATCGCAGACACCTCAGACGCATCAGACACATCAAGCTTTCCACTGCACCAAAGAGATCAGTTTGTGAATACGTTGGTGGCGGCAATCTTCCTGATATAAGTGCCGTGTCTGTCCTACCATTAAAGTTCAAATTCAAAGGAGAACTCTGGTATTTCTCTTAGCCTAAAACGCATTACTCGTTCAATGGAAGTTAATCCGTGTGACAATTTAAAAGATTCTGATGCCAATAGCTCCCAGTGAAAAGTAAGGTTTAGGTTAAATAATTACTGGTGTCTTAAAGGGGCAATAGACAATTTTTCAACCCCCCCCCTTCCCCCTAGAGTTTCCAAATGGTGTTATTGTTTGGCCGCTTTCGCAAAGACAACCGGATCGCTTTACGTTTTCCTCAGAGCACTCCGTGGAAATGACCAACACCACTTTGGAAATAAGAGAGAAGAAAAAAGCATGTTCACTGAAGAGGTAAATAGTAATCGTCACAATTTTAGTTTAATTTATTGTTGGTTGCGCAATCATAGGCAACCAAACATTGACGCTGGCTTGACTGCTTCGGCTCGTTGCTGTGATACCTCAAAGTCCTTGCCATATTGGAACAGGCAAGACTGGCCTGTAAGCAATTACAAGTAAACGGGGGAGCCGCGGTTTTTCTGTATAAAAAGCACTAGAACATTTACATTTCTCAACCGATTTCAATGAGTCTGTAGTGTGGGGATGGGATGGTTTGAGCAGCCACACCTGACCTGGATCTCGGTGATTGGGTCAGGGTGGCTGCATACCAGTTGCTCATTGGTTGGGCTAACGAGCAGCAGGTTAAAACCCCCATCCTCACACACAGTCAGGAGAGGAGCCCTGTCATGACGTGTTCCATCTGCCCCTGGCTAATTCCATCTAGCCTCCTCTCTAAAATAAACTGGTGTCTACAACCCATTGTCGTCGGTGTCTGTCTGCCGGAGGGCCCTGAAAACACCACTTGGGTGGCGTGTGGCAGGCACAACTGCCACAGTCGTTTTTATATTCAGGGGTCTTATGATCTACGTGGAGTAGATTGCTCCACCGTACACCGTTTCCGCTAATGGTTGCGCGTTGGTTGACACACTTCCTGTAACGCACTGCCATAAATCGATAATCTTCCATGGGAATTCGTACCCGATCTAAACATTGCATGTCCCTCAGAGGCATTTCAACAACTTTATAAACTTTTGGGACTAAAATTAAACGACACGATTAAGACCCATTGCCCTGTTGCTCCAAGCCAATATGTTTTTGATTCCTCCCGCCGACTGTGCATGGCGTGTGTAAATAAAATGATTTTTCTTATTCAGCGCTTCTCAGTCTTTTGCGATGTGTTTATCGTGCATGTTCATATCGTGACGATGATTAAAATACGATTTCTGGTGGCAAATATTTCAATTGACAGCTCAGGCATTTAAGTGGCACTGAATTTTGCGTTGCGATTCGGCCCGGTCGATGCCAATAGGAGGGTTTCGGTACCCAACCCTCATCGCTTGTAGGAATTGTCACTGAAGCTCAACTCAGAAAGCAGCTTACAGCCGTAACATCAAATCAGTGATGTTGGTTCTCGCTGCCCAGCCCCCTACCCCCCAGAAACACCACAGCAACAGTCCTCTTATCGACGACCTTAAAGACAGTCCCAGATGTGTAATTAACGTCCTGCATACACACACACACACACACACACACACATTGACACACACACACACACACACACACACACACACACACACACACTTCATATTCGCCGTCACCTGTGTTCTGAGGGGCCTATAATGACCTCCCAAAGGAGCCATGTGTTTGCCACTAACAATCAACCACACACACACACACACACACACACACACACACACACACACAAATGTGTCACACGTCACACGTCACACATCACACATCACACACACTCAAATCACAGCCAAGTGACAGGATGTTTTCTTTGGACCAATGGATTTCTGGGTTTTGGATACCATGTGTGTTATATCCAACTACACACATGAGGACAGAGACAAGTGTGTGTGTGTGTGTGTGTTTATATATATATATATCCCGTCATATTCCCAACCCTTTCCATCCACCAGCTTGTGGGGACCCAGTTTGTGGGGACGTATCGTCTTTCTAAATTATTTCATGTGAAAGGATGAGGGTTTTGATGAAGAAAAGCAGCACAAGTGGCCTTCTCTCACACTATGTAGGCCGCTGTATCCAAGCAACACGGTCCCTGCAGATAGGTGTCCTGCACAGAGCCAGACAAGAGGGCTCCACACCGAGTCCCTCTCTCGCTCTCGGAGACATTGCGCTATCATTGCCCCATTTCATCTCAAAAGCACTGGGTCGCTCTTTCACAATAAAAGTTGTCCGCTTCAGAGTCAGCTTATTTGAAGTAGCTTTACACACAGGTCACTGATAATCTGTGTCGGTTTAAGTTTTCTGAAGCTTTTCAAGTTAAGATGGAAATGCGAATACCACAGCATGACTAATCCTTAATTAAAAGCCTTATCTCCGTTTTAACAGAAGTCTACGGTTACAGGGTCCCCAGGCTTTGTCGTCTCTGTTGACCTTTTTATTTTATTTCACGCACAGTGCTGCCATCTAGTTGTAGGATTTGACATGCCGGGTTTTACTTGTGTTCCCGCTGTCTTGTAAATCATTTGTCTTTCTCACTTTTCTCCCTGCAGTGGCCTAGAAGATGATTGCACCAGTCTCAGGCAGAGGAAGTTGGACAACCAGGTGAGGTTTCTACACTGACTGTGTGGCAATATCCCGACTTGTTGACGACTTTCGGGATTATTATGAGTAGTCATTTGGACGTTAGCATTCGTCCAGCGTATAGAGTAATCACATTTTCACACAGAGGGTTCACACAATTGGCTTGGGGGGGGAAAAACGATCAAATAACTTTGACTAATATGTAATCCAGTCACACACGGTTTATTCATTTACAAGCGTTCATTCTACATAAAGCGTTTTCATTTTGTTACTCTGTTCCGTTTGTAAACAGCTCGGTTCCGCAGCCGGCACTTCGGGTTGTGGGAAGGACCTCACCCGGGGGCTGTGTAAGCTGTCCTCTTACGTGCCTGAAATGAAAGGCATGTGTGGTCGCACATGGTGTCGCCCACATGAGTAATATTTACCAAATAGATTGTGTAGCCTATTTTTCTTTTACCATGCAGCAAACTTTTTTTTATTTTTATTTTTATTTTTTACTTTAACTGATATTATTAATCTGTGAAAATTATTGTCGGTAAACGGTTAATTATGAACATCCCTGCTATGAACCCAGCCTTTCTTACATTATCTTTTCAGCTCACACGCAGCTGGCTTTAACTCTGTGAATTTGTATTGCAGGGACCACTGAACAGTGTCTGGCCTATTGCAATGAGGGATACAGCAGCGTTTCACTTACAACCAAATTGTTTCGTGAATTGGAAATTCTCCAGTCCCTTTGTGCGTCAGCAGCCATATTGGACCAAGCGACCGTATTTTCAGTCGGTAGACTGAGTGCAAGGGCGTGATAGACGCTGCTTTGGCGAATTCAAATTTGAGTGGGGGGTTTCATGGAGTGGACACAGCTTCTGAGGCGTGTGCATGTGTGTGTGTGTGTGTGTGTGTGTGGTGTGGTAAGTGCGGCGCGGCAGCTCAGCTGTGATGCGCACCGTACCGTATAGCGTCCTTACGTAACACACACTCACACTCACTCACATGCACGCGCAAGCTTCCGTAGACCCTCCCTCCCTCACACACATACAGCAAAACACAGTCTGATACCCTCACGTGCATGTCCATGATCAGAGGCTGCTCTTAAAATAAAACAAATAAATACAATTGACCTAGTTTGGCGGCCTTGTTAAATCTCACCTCAAGGGTTGTCCGCCAAATTTGAAACGGCTCGTCGCCAGCATTACCGCCGCATAAATTATCGCCATGACTACAGTCGCTCTCTTTTTTATAACTGCCTTTCATCATTGCGATCCCCCCGCCCCCATTCCTCCTCTCCTCCTCCTCCTCCTCCTCCTCTTCCTCTTTCCTCTCTCTCACTCGCTCACTCTCCCGCCCTATGTGGTGCCGGAGCACTAATGACCACTGATTCAGTTAGCGACCGAGACCACGTGCTAGACACACACACACACACACACACACACACACAGCGAGGCAGTGGCGGCACAGACACATCCTCTCGTGCCGCGTACATCGTTGCCGGCGCTCAGACGGAGAGACGGGCTCCTCGTTCTTTTTTTTTTCTCCCCCCCCCCGGCCGTTTGCCTTTTTCTTTCTTGTTTTCATTCTTTCCTTCGGGGGGGTTGTGGAGTATCGCGGGAGGAGCGCAGGTGGGGGCTGTCGGAGCTCACGGATCCCTGAAACCTGCCCCTCACGGTGTCGAGGCTTCAGCCGGCGGGGAGGCAGCCACTCTGGCACGCACGCACGCACACACACACATACACACACACACACACACACACACACACACACACACACACATACACACACACACAAACACACTCATCCAGTCCATATGGAAGCCGCTCGGGGCGCATGTCCCCCACTGTGACTTTCGTCTCTGTTCTCAGGATGTCAATGGAACGGGTTGGTACCTGTTTACCTCTTTCTGTCCCTTTGCTCTTATTTGTTGTGGCAGATTGTATTGTTATGTAGTGATATTTGACTGCTTCAGGTATTCTTTGAGTCTGTGATTTTCTACCGTTTCCATATGCTCATTTGATCCCCCGTTTTAGTCTCGGCAATGTGGCCTCCGGGACCCCGATCTGAGGAGATCTTTGTTGTTGTTGTTGTTGGATATGATTTTGTCCCAAACTTCCATACCTGTCTGCACTCGAGTTATAGGGAGAAACAGTGAAACAATGTTGAAGACAGTCATCGTATTGTACGTTCTCTAATGTGTTGTTAATGATGGTCAACGGTGAAGTTGAATATTGATCATTTTTCTTGGGGGCGCAACCTCTTGAAGGACCCCCAGGTTGCCCCCGGAGCCATTGTTGAGAACCACTGCTCTAACTGACGGCTCATTTTGAACTTGTTTGCGCGAGTGACGTTTATTTGTTTTGCTGTCTGTGTTTGTGAAAGGATTGAAAGGGAGAGGAAGAGAGTGATTCGACGCTGTTTTTGAAGCTGTTCTCTTGTCCGGACACTCTGCTACTTTGCCCAGTTTTCTCTGCCTCTACTTTTTCTTCCGTCTGTCCCCTACGCTCCGGCCTTACCTGTCCTATCGAACTCCTTCTTAGCCGAGGACAAAGGCATTTCCGGCCTTAATATTTTTCTCCAACTCTTATATGATTTTTTTTTCTCTTTTGTATTGTTATCGCAGTGTTTTGGCTCGCGCAGGAAGCCGTGGGAGAGACGATATTGAGTCACATCCTGGTCAGACAAACCGCCAAGTACCCGGTCTCTCCCGACAAAAGAATGCAACTATCACAGAGAACTTAAAATAGCATGTTGGGCTTACAATAGAGAGAGACCAAAAATTAAAGGTCAGCCTCACCGCTCTCGTTTCTAATCGGGTATGTTTATCACCAGCCGACTCTTAGCCATGTCCATTTTTCCCCATCCCCGCTGTTCGTGGCCAAGTTGTTCTTTCTCTCAACCCGTCGCCATCCATGATGTTGGACGCATTGATCCCGTTTGATATTCCATTCACCTGTCGCCTCGAGCCTTTTGAAATGTTAACAAGGCCTCGGTCCTGTCGTACATCTGGGTATTAAACAAAATATGGTGTTCCCAAGCTGTTCCTTGCAACCATTCTCCCCCTTTTTTTAAATTTGTTTTTTCATTCAAATTTCTAAGTGAGCTTCTGAAACAATTGGCATTGTCCATTAGGATTGGGGTATTTTTTATTTTTTTATCTTTTGTCCAAAGCCACTTACAACTTCATACACCGATATACTGCAGGCGGCCATTCGAGGCTCATCAGGAGCAGTTAGTGGTTAAGTGTCTTGCTCAAGGACACTTCAAAATGCTACCAGGAGGAGCCCGGTATCGATCCGGCAACCTTTTGATTACTAGACGGCCTGCTCTACCTCCTGAGCCACTGCCCCCCCTTAGTTGTTTTTTTTAAATAGCTGTTTGATTCCCTTATGCTAGGGTCACACCCCCTGTGATGGAGCTGCAGCGTGAAGCCGAGCAGCTCTCGTCTCGTCGCCGTACGGTCACACCGCCGGCGACGGGGGCTTCTGTACCCCTGGTGTTTCTGGCCGTGTCGGCTTAAATGGGCTGGCTGTTGTGGGTGCGCCAAACATTTCAAACCTCACCTTATCCATATTTAATATACATTATAAAGATAGATGGTGCAGTGTCTACTATTTTTATTAAAATGGTGAAGTTTGTTAACTTGGCAAAATAAATAATCTCTTGAAAAAATTGACAATTGACAATAATCGTGCCATCCGTCCCTTGAAATAAAGAATTCCTAGTTGAAGAAACATAAAATGACGTGTTCCTTATTTTATCAATAGTTTAAGTGACGTTTTTCATATAAATAAAATAGGAACAATGCAGTGGTCCAGGCATCCATTTTCCAAGGGCCGGCGCCATTGAGAGCGTATCTTCCCTTCTAGTGGCTGTCGCCCAGCGCTCGGCGCTGCTCATTTGCATAAAGTTGAAACCTGATCAACTTGCCTTGTCGCTGTGAAGCTGTCAGCTCGTCGCCGGTCATCGCTTCATCCCTGCAGCCGGATGAAGCTGAGCTCCATTTGAAATGCATCGCAGCTTTGCAGCGCCCCATTGCTAACGATGTTGACCATACCATTGGTTAGGGTTAGGCTAACTGGTGTTGACCAAGTTCTTAAAATGCAACTAAAACAAGTTCGCGTAGCGGGTCTGTGTGTGTGTGCCTTTCATTGCCTTTGCATGTTATTTACTGTAAAGTAAAGGTTTTGTTTTTTTATTTCTCAGCGGCATCACAATGAGAGCTATGAAAGCTTTTTTTTTTTCCCTTTCCTCTTTTTCTTTTGTTCCTCTGCTCTTTCAAATATGAAACAAGGCCTTGCGGTCCCCCTTTCCGGCTCACTAAACAGCTTCATTGTCGCCAAACAGGGCCCGCCACTTGTTGTGCGTCAGGCGTGCTAATTAATGCACTTATGTAACCTGCCGTCTGCTTCGACCAGATACAGAGATTGGCACTCAAGGGTGGTGGATGGGTGGGATTTGGGATTGGTAGGGGGGGTCGGTTGACAAAACATGACCAAGAAATGAGGGATCGGAAATTGTTATGTGACATAGCAAAGTCTGAACAGTGCCATTGTTCTTAACTTTGGCGTTTTTTCCCATCCTCTGATGAAAATGGTGCTGTAAATTTTCTTTCTGGTTCAAGAGTTCAGACGTTCTATGAAAAACACGGTACAGCGTGATGCATTAAATAGGACAGCCCAGATTCCAGCCATGAGCGACTGAATAGAGCAAGGCATGAAGGTTTTTTTTTGTTCTTTTTTATGATGGCTGAACTCAACTCTTTTGTTGTCTAAATGGCCCCTTATAATCATTATTTATTCATGGGGGCAGACATTCTTTTTACACCGTTTCGCCCTGTTGGCTAGGGCTGGGTTTGGAAAAAAATACAGATAGAATTGAATACCATTGTTTTGATTCATGAATCGATTCGAAAAATTCTAATATCGATACCTTGTTTGAAAGTTATGCAACCGTTTTCCACCGTAGTGCAACACGGCTGGGGGATAGCAACTCTCATTACAGTATTTATAAAATGTCAATATATCGAGAATATAATAGAATAGAATTGCATCGTGAGCCCTCTCCTCAATATCTTGTTGAATTAAATCTTGACCCTTTTTTTATCAAAATGGAATCGTGAGATCTTGCCCAATATTTAAACCTGCTGCTGGCCATCGTTTTGCATGCCATAATACGTTATCGTGAGAAAATAGATGTTTCCCATCTGTAGTTGAAGTGAGGGTTAGGCATGAGATCTGCAGTCTGGTCAATGTAAGGGGGAAGTAGGTGTTAGATTAATTAACATTTCGTAATAATTTCGGCTGGTCCGCAGGTTGCAGGATTTACAACTCCACACTTCATATTTCCTTTGAATTTAATTTTCTCCCGGCCTCCCCTTTTCAAGGTCATAGACTAAAGGTCCATCTAGGTTTTCGATGAGTGCCATTGTGTGGCACATGTCAAGATCAACTGGAGCTCCAAAAGTGGTCCGAATGTCCCCACTAAAACCTCTGACAGGGCAGGGACCAGGGAGGCTAGCGGGGATGGGGTGAGCCGCAGGATGACGACAAAAGACCGAAAATAGCCCAAAATGAAAGAACGCAAAAAACTCAAGGGTGCTAGCACCAGGGTTTGCTGTTGCCGTGGAGACAGTGGAAACTCTTCTTGTCATCAGAGGCGCTGCAGACATGGAGGCTGCCAGTTTGAGTGCCAATTGAGTCTTTATTTATTTTTTTAACTCACCTGAAAGGTTGGAGATTGGCTGTGTATCGGACCTTCTCCGTCTCTGTGAAATGAACACTTTCTGGCTGTCTAGACGTGGAAAGGGCAAAACGCTGAATGCCATTGAACTCTTGTCAGGGTTTGACAGACCCTTCAGCCCAGTGAATGTGATTGAGGGTGATTGTGGCTCGTGGCCTTTGTAGCTGTTTGAGGTAGGAGACCTGCGGTGTCTGGGTATAGAGGACGGCTTGGTGATTGCTGGCTACAGAATGTAAGTTGTAATCAATGACAAGGTTTGAAGTAATAGTATAATAACATACAGCATGGGGTCTCTCTGTATACCACCTCCACCATCCAAGGTTTAAAATCTTTCTTTATAATTGCGGCTGTTGCCTTTCAAAATGTCAAACTTTATTCTGCTGACTATTATTCCCTTACTATTGTGTGGAACAGAGTGGGTAAAGATCCAAGAGGTTATTTGTCACATACATATACACACTTACATGTCATGCATACAGTATATGCAGTGAAATGCCATGACACCCGGTGATTACGCACAATAAGCTCTATAAGCTCTAAAAATAAAAAAAAATACTAAAATGTGCGTAATCGACACGAGGTGCCCGCGCAGGCGCCCACAAGGGGCAGTGCCACAATTGCGATTCTGGGTTCTATAATAATATAATATAATTAATTGTCTGTGTTGTATTAATTGTACATTTTAAATCGTCCTAAATGAAACTTACCTCCAGTGCTTACCTCACTCATCATTCTGATCATCATCATCATCATCATCATTGTCCTGATCATCATCATCATCATCATCATCATCATCATCATCATCATCACCACCATCATCATAAAACACTATTTGGACAAAATGTACGGCGCCCGGCAGCAAATCATATTTATCCTCCATTGTTTTTTAAATTGGACAGAGGGCTCTTCTGGAGGAGAAGCAGCGCAGGAAGAGGAGGGAGCCCCTGATGGTGCAGCCGAACCCGGAGGCGTGGTCTAGGCGCTCCCGGCCCAAGCACAGTGAGGAGCAGGCCCGGCTGGTGGAGTCACGCCTTAGCGGCACCAGCGATGTCATCATGGACGGTGAGAGAGAGAGAGAGAGAGAAAGTAAAGCTAAAATATTCCACAAGGCAAAGTTATATGTTTTAGGCATATTTGTTGTACATTTGTCTATATAGAGGAGAGGTCTTCACGGGGTCTACCCTGACCCAACTACCAGGGCCCGACAGGGGACCCATATGGATAAAGCGTAGGAGGAGTGAAGTTTAAGTTCAAGCTTATTTATATAGCGCCTTAAAAGACAAACCAACCCAAAACTACGGGGGAAGATTCAGATTACAAGGGAAGAAAATAAATAATAAACATTAAATACAGCAGAGCTGCGGTGCATGCCTCTTGCTATATATTTATATTATTCTGAGCCTTTTCCAAGGCAGCTGACATTGACAGGCCAGAAAAACAACATTTTTGGGGCAATTTTAATTATCAGGTTGGTTCGGATCAAGAAAATTCCCGACCCGACTCCGATCCGGGTCTCTCTGCTGTAATACTTCGGGGGTGGGGAAAGGGTCCAGGTATTTAAAAAATGAACCATGGGACGAATTTCCCTGGTCCAATTGGTCTGTGTTTTGGGACCCCTGAAGACCTCTAATGTGGAGCCATGAGTTAGATCTGTGTGTGTGTGTGTGTGTGTGTGTGTGTGTGTGTGTGTGTGTGTGTGTGTGTGTGTGTGTGCGTGTGCGTGCGTGTGCATGCGTGTGCATGCGTGTGCGTGTGCGCGCGCTTGCGCAGAGGACAAATCAGGGGTGATTGACAGAGGAAAAAGCTATGAGGAGTTGGTGCCGAGCGGACCAGCCAAACCCCCCAGAGTCAGGAAGAGAGTGAAAAAGTGTGAGGAAAGGATGAGGAGTGACGCCCCCAAACAGCCTCACCACACTGCAGATCTTCGTGTGCCCTTCCAGGGAGGCTGGTGCAGCTCCCCTGTCAGCGCAGTTTCAGGCAAGGCCAGGGACAGACTTGAGGTTTAAACAAAAAGGTGTTTCAGGGGCTTAGGACTGCAGGGGACACAATGAAGCCGGCAAATCATAAAGCATTTTCTGTAAATGTTTTGGTTTATTGTATGTTCCCAAATTTTTCATTTTCTTTGAGTTCATTTGTACCTTGATTGCATATTGAGATTTTTAATATTTTATTTGAATGCTTTATTATTATTTTCTATTGTTTTAATGTGTGCTGCTGTAAATGCTGCAGTTTCATTCCGGGAATGAATCTTTTCTTGTTTCTTGTTTATTTTAGGATAATTTTTTCTTGTTTATTTTTAGGATTATCGGATGTTCCCAATTTCCTTTCTATTTTTAGGCCTGTTGTGTATTGAAAATTTGTTTATTTAATAATTCCTTTTGTTTATTGCATATTGCCAATTCTCTTTCTATTTTATTCTATTGCTTTATTATTTTCCCTATTGTTCTTATGCGTGCTGCTGTAAATACCGCCATTTCCCTCCGATGATCAATGAAGTATCTGTCTTATAAGGACATGACTGCATTAAGCAAATTATACAGTAATTTAGCCGAGTTAAGTGTAAAAACAACGATTAATCAAAACATGTTACTAAACAAAGGGGCAATTAATAATATTAATATCAAGAATAAAAATTGAAGCAGATTCGATTAACACTGCGGCCGTTGGTGATTGCAAATATTTAAAGGCACATGGGCACACCGTGCTTACTGCAAGCGTGGCGACTCCAGCCCAGATACGAGCGCCCACATTTAAACGAGGGCTGCTACCGCTCAAGTGCTTAATTTGTGACTCGCAAGCTCCAGCCCGAACTGACCGCGCGGCTCATTCTTGCGTGCATCAGGTATCGATGGCCCCGCCGCCTTCTTGGGCTCCGAGGCCCCCGACCTGGGAACGAAAATCCAGATCCTGCCCGTGAGTCAGTCCCGCTCCCAGTCCCCGCCCACGTCCCAGCCTCCCTCCCAGTGTCAGTCCCCCACCTCCGAGGAGCCCGAGAGGGACGGGGACACCGAGACGCTGCTGGAGCCCAAGACGGACATCCACGAAATGCTGCAGAAACGAGGTGAGTCCGCGTCAGTCGATTGAGGCAGTTCATGCACGCACAGATGGACTTCCACAATCTATAACACAAGCCCTTTTGGGTTGTTACGCTCCAAAAAGCTTTCTCGGCTATTTTATCATTAAGTGTGCTGGCAGCAGCGCACACTTACTATTATCTTATCAATGCAAAATTTCGGCGCGCCATTCCTCCCACAGTTCCCGAGCAGCATACATGTGAAATGCATCAAAACGATTGGCTCGATCCCGACGGGTGTGCTGTAGCTCTGTGGAAGGTGTTGGCCAGCATTTTACAAAATCTTCCACTTTTTGAGCCATCTTTTTGGCCCCAGAGTTTTCCTATAGAGTGAGGCAAAGAAACTAGTCTTCATAACGTGTAAACATATGAAGGGAAATCCGCACATAACTCTGCACATAAACACATGTACACCCACGCACACTCACACGGAGCCATCACACGTTTACACTTTCACCAGGAGTTGTCTAGTTGCTTTTGATCGTTCAAAACTGTGAGGCCGCCTCGGGGGTGAGGGAGTGGCACCGTGGCGTCCCCCTCGGCGACCCGTGGAACTCCACTTCATTCCCCGGCGTGAAGGGGACGATACTTGGGCACTGACAACGTCAACCAAAGTGCAGCCACGGTGGCAGCTTTACTCACACAGCTACTCTGTTATTTGCCTCCTTCATTGACTCTGCCGATCCCCCGAGGAGACGTGGCGCATGAATGCCAAACAGTGTGGAATAGATCTGCTCCGTGTGCCGCTGCGCAACGTCCAGTCACTGACTTGGCTCAGTATTTTATTTAATTGTTTACGCTATTAAGACTCTTATGACATTGCTACTGTTTTAGCCTTTTGCGTTGTGGATGGTTCGTATAACTACATATTCGAGCCTTGTTAAACGATATTTTCCTCCCGCCATTGCCTGGCAACAAACAACTGTCTCTCTTTAATGGAAGGATCTGACTGTTAGAGTCTGGGACCTGACATCAGGACTCACAGCAGGTATTTTTAACCTCCCCCAGGTTACTCCATCTGCTGAGAGATGATTAACACAGAAAATGGAAATGGGTGAATATTTTCCTTTTTCGGGTACATTCATATTTGATAACCCTATTCAATCAATATGACCATTTTTGGGATGAAGTTGAAATCTCTCCCCTCGCTGCCATGTAATAATCATGCGGAGGAGGGTCTTTTTTTATTCTATTTTCAGAGGACTGAGCTCAAATTTGCGGCGTGAAATCGGCTGGCCCGTTATGAGCCTTCTCGAGACATTTCCAGAGGGTCAACGTTTAATAATCTGCTGCCCCACACAACCTGTTTACATCCTTTTACAACCTTTTTAATTGGCGACCCTAGCACCACCGAGCATCTGCAGTTTAATTTCACAATGGCTCCTACGTTGGGGGGAACAGTATAACCGAAAGGTTTTCGTCAACAACCTTTATACCCATGACTGAGACGAGATGAGACAAGACAAACATGGATATGTGAAGGAAAAAAAAGTCATTAAACATTTTTGATCTTGTTTATGTGCTGAAACGAGACTCAAATAAACAAAGAATGGGCTAACGGACATTCAAATTGCTGGAATGCTTTTTCCAATCCTCTATGCCAGCCATTTCCAAACGAAAGAATTCTGCCGCCCAATTTTTTTAAATTGAAAATCTCCTGGGGCCATGAAACCTTTAATTACAATACTGATCAGCACGTGAGACTAAGATGAAGTATTTCCCTCTATATTTTTTATTTCATAAACAGAACAATTCTATGTGAACGTGGGCCTATGGCAATGCACTGCAAATTAATAATCCATCCACACACACATAACAACTTGTTAAGCAACAAATGTAATAATAGGGTGAACAAAAAAAATAGAATAGTCATAGTCATAGTCATAGTCATATAAATGAACAATAACACAATTTAAATCCTATTGCTTCATTTTATTAGTTCAGATTACTTTTTTAATTGTAGATATGTCATCATAAATATTTTATGCTAATTTCAAGCATAATTACAAAATTGGAAATTACAAAACTTTTTATTTATTTATTGTAAATGACCTCTGACCTTGTAAATGACCTTCAGTACCTCCACAGCCCACCAGAGGGCCGGGCCACACTTTTGGAAACCCTGCTCTATGCTGATAACTTTGTTCTTTTTATTATGGAATTTGTCCTGTAATTCAAGGTGATGGTGGGTGGTCTTTAAACATGTGTTTTCAATGGCTTTTTTTAAGTCTTTATTGTCTAAAGAAATAATAACATATTTCAACAGATCTCAGGCCTGGGCCAGAGAAGTGGAGGAAGGAATTAAATGAAAAGATGAAAATGACTAAATGTGACTAAAGCTAATCAGCGCTTTCATCTAAAGACTAAAACTTCATCTAAAAATATCTGACAAAATGAAGACTATATGTGCAGTGCCAGTGTTATTTATAACATTTGAAAAAAGCTGGACTCTGGTCACAAAAAAAACACATTTTAGTTTGGACATTTTAGATTTTTACAGGATATCAAATATCGGTTTGGTATGTAGGGGGAGCACAAATATGTTGCTATTTATATCCAGTGAAACCACCGATCTAGGGAGGATTACAACAGGGCGATTTTTCCAGCGGCCACTCCAAACCATTACCCCCCGCTAAGAAAACACATTTATTTCATGGAGCATTAAAATGATCCACGGCTCCTGCCAGATTGAGATGGTTTGGACACGTGTGTAGGAGAGATGAGCGTTACATTGGGAGAAGGATGCTGAGGATGGAGCTGCCAGGCAAGAGGAAAAGAGGAAGGCCAAAGAGAAGGTTTATGGATGTGGTGAGGGAGGACATGCAGGCGGTTGGTGTAAGGGAGGAAGAGGCGCAGAACGGAAGGTGTTGGAGGCAGATGATCCGCTGTGGCGACCCCTAACGGGAGCAGCCCAAAGAAGACGATAATAAGTCAAATGTCGTTCCATTTATTTTCTATACGTTAGATCCTGTGGATGTTGACAAGGTTTCACATTGCACCAGTTCTTCAGTTCTTTCACATTTGATATTTATTATTTCAGAGAAAACATTCAAGCATGATTCTAACCGTGAAATAAAATATTTGCCCTCCTCTGTTGCCGAGGCGTAGCACCGGTTCACGAATATTTGTTGTCGTACATCAAAGCCCCATTAGCTGAGACTCGACATGAAAATGTTAAAAGGGCTGATCTTCTTAGTGGGATGAAACCAGATTTATTCCAGAAAAGGTCCAGAGATGGTGTAACATTTTGCTTGCTGTCAGCAGATCAAATATTTACACGGTTTTGAGCCTGTAACGTCCCAAAAATCAACTAAATATATTCAAATCTTTTATTTCACCGTCTGCCCCTGTGTGCCCCCCAAAACAGGTCTGTCAGGCAGCATGAACTATGACGAGGAAAGCGACGACGATGAAGACACCGAAGACGAACGGATGCGGTCCTTGACCCCAAACACGGACGCCACCAGACCCTCCTCGGCCTCCAGCGCCAAGTCAAACGCCGTGCGTAGTGCCAATCCAAATGCTCCAAAAATCGGAGAGCACGCCTACGAACACACATTGCGTCCCTAACGCCCGTGTTGGGTTCATCGCTACATTTACGCGACTGGCCTAAATATGAGTTTATTTCCACTAAAGGAGCCGGCAACCCCTGGGTCGCCCACAGCGGAGCTGTCGCTGGTCAATGTGGACAACCTGGAGGAGTTTGTCCTGCGGCCCGCTCCGCGCGGGGTCACCGTCATGTGCCGCATCACCCGCAACAAGAGGGGCATGGACCGGGGCCTCTACCCCACCTACTTCATGCACATGGAGAGGGAGAGCGGCAAGAGGGTAAGGAGCAGAGTCATCCACTAAGTGTGTATTTTAGCCACGACCACTACGTGCCCAACATTGTACCAAATTTTCAGTACAAGTATTTCTGAAATGACTCAAGTATTAGGGCTGTAGGAAGGAAATTAGAATATAATTTGAATATCAAAAAAAGAACACGCTTCGAAAGCTGAAATTACCATTCGATTGTGTATTTATTTTTTAATAAATGTTTATTAATGTTTAGGCTACCGTTAGCGAATCAATTCACATGCGATAAGCAATTTAGTTCGATGTAAGTTGTTGCACAGTTTGTTGCACAGTGAACGCACATTAGAGAGAAATATTCCCGGTAACGTTGTGCGAAGTCCGCATCGGCGGAGACGCACGAGCGCACCGGCGCGTTTCCCTCTCGTCCGGCCTTTCACTGTGTGTACAAGGGAGAGTGCGCCTTTTACCAGAATGTCCAGTTATTCCACAAATGTGGCGATGAAAGTGTGAATTAAACCAGACCACCACCCCCACCCCCCCTAGACACTTGGGCCAATTACCCACTATGCTGGACACCTCCCCTCAAATCAGATGAACAACCCATAAATGAACTTGAACCCCCGTCTCCCCCCTCCCCCCACAGTCATACAGACATAGCGTTACCCTAGTTATTTGTGGCAGACTACTATAAACATTAAAAAAAAAAAATGTTTACACCTTTTAACTTTTTATTTTAGTTTATCTTATTTTATTTTATTTTTTCTTAAATATAAAATTACCAAAACTCTACGATTACCATGGCTCCAAAACTGTGATACATACCGAACTATGGGTGAACTGTACCGTTGCATCCCTAACAGACAGACATACACACACACACACACACACACACACACACGCACAAACAGGGTCAGCACACTTAAAAAAATTCACAAGGAATTGTCTAGTTGCTTTTTATGCCTATTCTCCATTTTCTAGTAACGGCACCATTCAGCAAAAAGAACACCTCTAAAAGTTAAAGATGAGATTCAAAACTGAAATGCTCGGCAGAATTAACAATTATTTTTTTCATTTCCAGGTTGCAGTGCATGTGTGAAAGCAGCTATACATTCTCACACCCACACAAAATCTTACTCCAAGCAACACTCCAATAGACCAGGGTCTGCAGGGCAGGTGCAAGTGATTCGGGGTTTGACATGCTTGAAGGGCTCTCACCCCCACGCCCCACAATTTTAACTGCAATTACCAACAGCACACATTGAGCGCTGGGGTATCCGGGGTGTCCCCGTTGGGCACGGTGCTTTTTTTTCCTTTCGTTCATTAAGGCAATTCGGTAAAATAAATAACATCTAAAATAAAAAGAGGAAAAGATCCGGGGCTATTTTTTTTATTATTTTTACTTTGGTTTAAAAGAAAAAAGAGAGAGCGAGAGACTGCTGGGAGTCGAGTGTGCATTTCTGGGGAAGGGGGGGGGTCAATATCTAGAGAAAAGTGTGCCTGCAGTGTGTACACTATAAAGAGAGAGTGATAGAGCTTGGTGAGGAGGAGGAGGAGGGAGAGAGAGACAGGGTGACATAAGCAAGGAATAACGCCAGCTAGAGGAGGGAGCGCCGGAGGGGAGCTGTGTGATTTTTATATGAATTCTGGAGGTTATTGTCAGAGAGAGACGCTACAATGAAATACGATTTTACCCATATATATATATATTTTTTAAATCAATATGTAACGCTCAATGTTGATATTTTGATTGAAAAAGTTGCACAATTTTGATTTAAAAAGTTGCCTGAGCACCTGCCCTTTTTTGCCCTTTTTATCAGACAGGTTATTATCGACAGATTGCCCAGAGCTGCAGAAAACCTAGAACCGGTGCTGAGCGTCCGTGTGCTTTTTCTTTTGAGCACCTGCCCCTCTTAACGCTTAACGACGACTAACCGCATTTCTCATTATTCCTGTCGTTCTGCCCGTCTCTGTCCAGGTGTTCTTGTTGGCGGGCAGGAAGAGGAAGAAAAGCAAGACGTCCAACTACCTAATTTCCGTGGACGCCGTGGATCTGTCGCGGGGGGGGGAGAGCTTCATCGGTAAACTCAGGTAAAACCGCGCCTCGATGTTCGTCACACGCTGCCTTCCACCCGACCGGGCCGGTGAACTTCCAGTGCGTTTGCAAAATGTCACTCACTGATAGCACAGCCTGATTACCTTTAAAGGTCACACAGGCCTGCCAACCTACACGCATTTAATTCGGGAAAACAATCAGTCAATAAAAAAACAATACCGTGCGCTTATTCAGTATTTGAACTACAGCCCCCCAGATTGGACCAAATGCTATGACCTTGTGCTTGTGGTTCTGTAACCCCTCCCCTCCCTCTCCCTCACTCAACATCCACCGATATGTAGAGGTACTTTATTTTCCACCGAGGCATGAGGCTGGATTGCTGAGGCTGGATTGCTGAGTAATAACATAACAATAACATCCACAGCATGAGATGCACCGATCGGCCGGTGCCGATCGGGTTTTCAGCTTGATCGTTTGTGACCGGTGACCGGCCGATCTGTGTCACATGTATCCGATTGTGCGCCGGTCAAATTTACACGCCCCATACTGTGCTCATGTGCTCGTACTCTTAAAAAAGTCTCCGATACTCAAACCCGGTACCAACGTAATTTAACGTAGTTGTGTAGCTGGCGCTCAAAAAAGAGAGTGGAAGAAAAGGAAATTGTCGGCTATTTGGAGGTACTTCAAGGGAAATGAAGATTGTTTTTATTCTGCGGTAACCATTTTATTGCTGTCACTACAGCCGAGCGTCCGCTCTGGCTGTTCGTAGTGCACAAGCTCTGCTCGAGTCTTTTTTGAGACTTGGTTTGTGGCGAGTCACTCAGTAAAACGAGTCGTTGGATTTGATTCAGTTGGTTTGAACCAGAGTGAGAAGAGTCGGCCATTTTTTTTTACAATGATTGCAATGCTTTTATTTTATTGGAACTTAATGAGAGTTTCATGTTCTGTTATTGCTCCACAGTGAATAATGAACTGTAATAAACACAAAGTGTCAAAATCAGCAATCTCACTATTGCGGGAACTGAAAATTGCAGCGGTCGTCCGTATGTGCAGCTGTCCAATCACGTGTGCGTGAACGGATCGTGCGATTTATTTGTCATTGACGTACCGCAGATATACCCAATGAGACTCTCTGATCACGGATATGAAGTTCAAAATGATCGGGCGACAATGTCGAATCTATTTAATAGCCAGTGTTTTATTATGAACACACAATTTAATGAAAATTGGAATTGGCCAAAATCTGAAACAGCAGGTCAGACTTGGACTAGGAATCGGACAAGAAAATTGCAATCGGTACATCTGTAGCTGGTGAACACGTTCTGTAACTTTACGAGATGATGCATTGCAATGTGTATATCCTAATGAGATGAGTTTATATACTGTATATAGTAAGCTGTAGTAGCTGGCATACGATGCGATGCCCTCGACAGGAGACGGCTATGCTGTGAACAACTGATGGAGTCATTAAGCTGCAGTAACCCAAAGCCACGGAGACTCTGTTATTCTATTGCGCTTCTAAATGAAAACTGCTGTTGTATAGTGTCAACCATGACAGCTGAGTTTAAAAGCCAATGCTGCCAGTGCTTCAAACTGCAATTTAATTAATGACCACTAGAGGTCAGTAGAAAAAAAGAAGAATCCTCCCTCTAGAAGTACAGAGTCGGTACAATTTTTTCAGCAGGACCTTAGGGTCTCAATGTCGAAGTTGAGTTCTTCCTTAAAGCTCTGGCTCCCTCCTGCCAAGAGCGTAAACACAAACTCAATGCATCAAATCGCAGTCGTAAAAACGCCTATGATGTCGCTGTCGTCATAGGGGCTACTGCATCAATTTTCTTTTCTGCCGTTGTGATTGAGCTGCAATTCTGTCGCAGGTCCAACCTGATGGGCACCAAGTTCACGGTGTACGACAGCGGCACCAACCCCTGCAAGAACCCGGGGGCACTGCTGGACGAAGGCAACACCCGACAGGAGCTGGCCGCCATCTGCTACGTGAGTAGACACAGCACCAGTTTTAATTTAGTTCTGAGTACAGAGTACTCATATCTCAATACTCGCCGTTACCTAGAATACCCAGTAACACTCCCATCAGTAACTGTAACCTCCGTGCATAATAGTCCTCTCTCACGTCAACATGGAGCAATAAAGTTTTTAATCCACATTTGACAATATACAATAGACATATTGTCTGGAGCTTTCCTACGTCATTGCCTAGTCGCCGAGTGCTGGCAGGACGGGAACAAAAGCTTTTGTTTGGGTCGACCGGCAAGTTCAGAGCGGTGAGGTTTGAATAAACAGGGTTCTTTTGTACTTTTAATAATACTGTTATTTCCATGAGCATAGCAGTGAGATCAGCAGTTATGACCAAGCTCCGATAGAACATCCGTGTGCGGATGCTCCACTGGAACCGTTAGAACCTAACGGTATGAGAAGGTGGGGAGAAAGTCTCTTCATATGATGTATATCTGTGTTGTGTTTGTCAGGAAACCAATGTGCTGGGATTCAAAGGGCCCCGTAAGATGACCGTGGTCATCCCCGGTATGGACATGAACTTCGAGCGAGTGCCCGTTCGACCAAACAGTGTGAGTGTGACCAAACCACCACCGCCATTTCTGAAATTATTCATTTTCCTGTGTGTGTGGGTGTGTGTATTTATATACACCGCGTTCCAAATTATTATGCAAATCATATTTTTCTCTGATTTTCCTAAATAGTCGATGCAAATGACAGTCAGTATAATTTTCAAGTCATGTACCATAAGGGTATAATTTGAACGTTATTGAACAAACCTGCCAATGATAACAGTATTTTTTTCAAAATTAAACTCAAAATGCACTGTTCCAAATGATTATGCACAACAGAGTTTCAAAACATTTTATAGGTTGTAAAGAACTGAAAATGGTTATTTGTTGAATTTGCAATTTGCATATTTACTGAACTCAAAAGCTATTTCAATCAAAAACATCTTAACAGACCAAGTTACATGTTATCATATGACCCCTTCTTTGACATCACCCTCACAATTCTTGCATCCATTGAACTTGTGAGTTTTTGGAGAGTTTCTGCTTGAATTTCTTTGCAGGATGTCAGAACAGCCTCCCAGAGCTGCTGTTTTGATGCAAACTGCCTCCCACCCTCACAGATCTTTTGCTTGAGGATGCTCCAAAGGTTCTCAATAGGGTGGAGGTCAGGGGAGGATGGGGGCCACACCATGAGTTTCTCTCCTTTTATGCCCATAGCAGCCAATGACACAGAGGTATTCTATGCAGCATGAGATGGTGCATTGTCAGGCATGAGGATTGATTTTGCTACAGAAGGCACGGTTCTTCTTTTTGTGCCATGGAAGAAAGTGGTCAGTCAGAAACGATGGACTTTGTCGAGGTCATTGTCACACCTTTAGGGACCCTAAAGGGGCCTACCAGCTCTCTCCCCATGATTCCGGCCCAAAACTTGACTCCGCCACCTCCTTGCTGACGTGGCAGCCTTGTTGGGACATGGTGGCCATCCACCAACCATCCACTGCTCCATCCATCTGGACCATCCAGGGTTGCACAGCACTCATCAGTAAACAGGACTCTTTGAAAATGAGTCTTCATGTATTTCTGGGCCAATTTTGCAACCGTTTCTGCTTGTGAGCATTGGTTAGGGGGGGCGCCCAATAGTAGGTTTATGCACAACTGCAGCCTCTGGAGGATCCTACACCTTGAGGTTCGCAGGACTCCAGAGGCACCAGCAGCTTCAAATACCTGTTTGCTGCTTTGTAACGGCATTTTAGCAGCTGCTCTCTTAATCCCATGAATTTTTCTGGCAGAAACCTTCCTCATTATGTCTTTGTCTGCAAGAACCCGTCTGTGCTCTGAATCAGCCACAAATCTCTTCACAGTACGATGATCACGTTTAAGTTTTTGTGAAATATCTCATGTTTTCATACCTTGTCCAAGGCAATGCACTATTTGACGCTTTTCGGCAGCAGAGAGATCCTTTTTCTTTCCCATGTTGCTTGAAACCTGTGGCCTGCTTAATAATGTGGAACGTCCTTCTTAAGTAGTTTTCCTTTAATTGGGCTCACCTGGCAAACTAATTATCACAGGTGTCTGAGATTGATTTCAGTGATCCAAAGAGCCCTGAGACACAAAACCATCCATGAGTTTAATTGAGAAACAAAACATTTAATGTTAAACCCTTAAATCCAATTTGGATAATAATTTGGAACGCGTGTATATATATTCCACGCGACGTCCCGCACCTTCAAGATTTTGTGACTTGGCGTGAGGAGCATATCTCATTCAATTTCATTTCAAAATGGAGAAGTTCGAGGCAAGACTCGCTGAGTTAGTTCGCTCATACAGGAATATTTATGACCCCTCTTTGTGCGATCTTTGCCATCATCGGTGACGGAATGAGCCGGACGTTACGTAGCAGATTATGTCTGGTGCAGATGTAGACAACCAGAGGCTAATTAAATGACTAAAAATTACTAAAATTGTCATTTAAATGAAATTGTAATTCAATTCTTATACATTATAACCAAAATAATTTAGTTTAATATATTTTATTGAAGTCATAACCATAGCGACATATCGCTTGTTTCGTTTTGCCGACTCGTACTGCTCCCTCGCTCCAGGTTTACTTTTCCTCCCCCCATGCCGGTCAGAAAGTGCCGTTATCCCGTTCCCCTCTACCATGTTCCATCTGAACACCGCCGGCGATGGGGCGTTGCAGAGCGACAGGCTGCAATACTTTTCAAACGGAGCTCAGCTTCAACCAGCTGCAGGGGTGGAGCGACGACCAACATAGTTTCCTCCTCTGGACAGCCGAGTTTTTTGTTTGTTTGTCGTTCTTCCAGAATCCTCCACCTGCTTCTACCATCACTTCTTATTCCACTGGGCTTTTTTTTTTTCTCCACTATTCGGGTGAGAACAACTACTTCCTGGCTGGGAATTATTTTTTCTGGAAAACGCCCTGCGCCCCAAAGACTCGCATTGATACAAGAACAAGAAGACGCAGATTGTTCAGTTGTTATCGACACGACAAAATCTTAATCGATGAAATTCTTATGAGCAATTAATCCATTAATTGTGAACATCCCTAATTTCTACCCATTTGTACTTTTTTTATCTGTATGCTTTTAAGTGCATTTTTTGGTACTTATGTTCTTGAAGCTCTAGTATACTAGTCATTAATATAATGTTAATGTAGTGAAAGTACACTACACAAAATGCATGTATAAAGTATACTGAAACACGAACCTAACGTAACCTGCATTTTAGTATTCTTAAAAGTGTGCGTCGTCAAAAATAACCAAATGTACTTTTTATGCTATCCTATTCGGGTCTTTAGTTGTTGTTTGGCATTGAATGTGTGCACTCCTGTGATCTTTGGTATTTCCAGGAGCAGGAGAGCCTGCTGAGCAAGTGGCAAAACCACACGCTGGAAAACCTGGTGGAGCTGCACAACAAGGCCCCCGAGTGGAACGACGACACCCAGTCCTTCGTGCTCAACTTCCACGGCCGTGTCACCCAGGCTTCGGTCAAGAACTTTCAGATCGTCCACGACAACGACCGTAAGTTCTCCGTGTTGGTTTGGCCGCCTTCGCCGTCGTCGCTGTGGATCCGCAGGACGCCCCCGACGTGGTCCCAGGGGACGCGTCTGGCGCTGCGCTCGCGTACTCGAGTACATGACGAGTACCTTTCGCCTCAACCAATTCCTAAACACACAGGGTCTTAGAACGCTTTTTAGTTATTATTACAACTAGGGGGAATTGGTGCTTTGTACAAAATGCGCACAACATTGAAACGCATGAAATGAAATCACAACAAGCCAACAGCAGCATCGTTTCGGAGAACAAAATAAATACGGTTACGGTTTGGTTGTGTCTGCATGAAAAGTATTTAATGTCATAGTTGGCATAGTGAATGATAATAATATGGTACAGCAAGATAGAGTATATAGGTAATTTAGGTTTGCGAAATGCGAGCTTTGAACACCGCTTAGAATGAATGGCTGCAATGACAGATTCTGCCGGTAGATGGCAGTGTTGAACCAGCAGGTAAAAAACGTATTAATATTATTTTCCATTTCTGAAAAGTCTGTTCCGTAAATTCGACACACTGTAACATCTCGAGATGTTTTACAGGTTTCAAACTTTCCATCCCCAGGTCTTTGTATCTGTTACAGCGGGGACGAGACTCGGCGCACAAAATTTGGGAATTGGCGCGTCCGTAGTTATCGTCCCCTACTTCTGTGCCGCTCTCGCTCCTTTTAACAAAGAGTTGACCACCCAGAGTCTCGGCCGGCGAGGCGATTGGTGAAGCGAAACTCTCGGCACAGAAGCTACTGTACCACCCAGCTAAAAGTTTTCCACCATTTTAGATCGTTTCTCAATTCCCCTGTGACGATGACCCCCCCCCCCCCCCCACTCCTGTACCCGCTGCTGATGAACGTTCATTCTCTCCCCCCCCCCCCCCCCCCCCCCCCCCCCGTGTGCAGCGGACTACATCGTCATGCAGTTCGGCCGAGTGGGCGAGGACATCTTCACCGTGGACTACAACTACCCCATGTGCGCCCTCCAAGCCTTCGCCATCGGCCTGTCCAGCTTCGACAGCAAGTTGGCCTGCGAGTGAACTCTCATGGGGGCGTTCGTCCTCTCACACCCAGACCCCCAGGACACCTATCAAAAATATTAAATGGATCATGCCGCCTGGGGGGGGGGATGAAAAAAAAAAATGAAAACATTCCATGGCTGACCATGGCTTTTTATTTTTATTTTGTAAAATAACATTTTTGTTTCAATGCTGTTTTTTGATGCTGATTTTAAACTGCCATCCCCCCCCCCCCCCCCCCCCCCCCACATCAGTGTGTGTATGATGGGCACACAAACAAAAAAGGGAAACTAGTAGATCACATTTTTACCGAGAAGGGTCCTGGTCGGATCCCAGCGGATCAGGGAGAGTCATTCATTTCGGTTTCTGCACGGCTCCTCTTCGACCTGTGACTTCTCTCCGTCTTAATCGTTCCACCGTCTTGACTCCTGTACCCGCTGCTGATGAACGTTCATTCTCCTCCTCCTCTCGCCCGTGCGCAGGCGGGGGAAGCGCATGACTCGGAATAGTGGACGTCCGACAGAAAATACATTTTGTGTGTTTCCGCGTATCTGTGAACCAGTGTTGTTGTTTTTTTTTTGTTTTTTTGTTTGTTTTGTCTTGATGTTCATGATGTGATGCTACCTTTTTGCTTTTGTTGTACCGAGTCGCAGCCTCACTTTCTGGGTAAACCGAGCAGCAAGACGAGCAAAGTTGCACAGTGAAATGTTGAAGAGAGAAAAAAAACAAAAAACAAAGGGAATTATAAAATTCTATCCTGTAATTGAATGCCTTATTGTCTCACCTCCTGCAAGGGTCTAACATCGGCCTGAAAACGTCTTTTCCGATCTGAAATTATACGAGGTGGCTTGTAGTTTGTGTCGATGAGGCCGAAGGGAATCCACTGGAAATGAACTCTGAACGGAGCGCTCCTGGACGGATTTCGGGTCCATCCTCTCACCCCCGTCTTCTCAGATCAATTGTGAGTCTATTTAAACAAATGGCGGTGCCTGATTCCATCATGTTTTAAATGCTGAAACAATGTGCCAGCATCCCGAGGGAGCAAAGGCGACAGGATTGTGCTAAATATTTTGAAATATGACATGTTTTTACTACGAGAACCGCTGGTCAATTACATTCCATTCTGACACTTTGGAAGAGAAATAAATTCACAAATAAGGCTCTGTCTTAATAAATATATATATATTTATATATATATGTATATATTTATTTAAGTGAACGATTGGACTTGTCTTTCATTTCGACAGACAGTTGTGAATGTACGTAAATGTGGAAGCAAATGAGCGCCATAATGTTTTGAATATTTAAAGCCATTGAATTTTATATATTGAAATTTTAACTTTGATTTCATAGCATAATATACATAATATTTTCCCTTTTTTTTTTTTTTTTTTCAAAAACTAAATTTCAAATGGTTTTTTTTAAGTGTTTAAAAATGATGATCCACTGGGGCACCGTTTGGTCCAGGGCGGGCTCCGCGTGGCTGCTGCTCGCCCTTAATCTGGTTGTGCTTCGCCTTTCCTCTCCCAGTGCCAGAACTCAACTCATGAACAGGGTTCCCATACCTTAAACAAAGAAATGTCCAAAAAAAATTAACTGGTCCCCTTCCAGAGGACCTGGTTCCCCCGAAACACCACGATTGACCAGCTTCCTTCCCCCTCCCCTCTTCTGGAGCGTGGTACCTCGAGCTGCCGTGTTGGCTGGTGAAGGCGTGGCCGGTCTTGGCCCTCACGGGGGCTGCTTGGAGGGGTGGCCTGGATGCTCCGGCGGTGGCTGCTGGGCAGAGAAGCTAGCTGCCAGCGGTTACCTTGTGGTGGTTGCTGCACCTGCTTCTCCCCCGGTCCTCCGCCAGACACTCTGGGCTGGGTGCTGCTGCTGCCTTTCGGGAGCGGGTTGGTGCTGGGGCCACCCATTGACCCGCTGGTGGCTCCAGGACGTCTTCCGACGGCCTGTGTCCCTTCCCTGTTCGGGTGCTCTTCTTTTTAATTTATGAGAGAGCGAGAGAGAGGTGAACAGCGAATTTGCGGCGTTCTCTAAAGGCTGAGCTCGGATTGAACATGTTTTCTTAATTTGCTTGTGTTTTGTCTATTTGCATGTTTTCTTACGTTGCAGTGCCTGCGTCAAGGTCTCAGGGCCGCCGTACAGAAATTGGGTTAATTGTGTTCGGGCTCAATTGTGTTCTACCTGGCTATCCTTGTTAACCCAGATGCTGGATTCAAATTTTTTCAAACCGAATTTTTCTGATCCAAATTTGACCACTTGAATTCCAGCAACCTAAATTTAGTTTTATGAATATCTGGAACCTGAATCTTTAGATCTGAAGTTTTAAACACTGGAAAAAAAACATTTGAAATTGGGTTTTTGAAATAAAATTGAAAATATTTCATATTCATAATATAAACTCAAAGTTGTAATTTCAATATATAAAATTCAATAGCTTTAAAGGTGCAGTGTGTAGAATTAAGTGGCATCTAGTGGTGAGATTGCAGATCACAACCAACTGAATACCCCTCCCCATGGCGGCCTGAGTGGAAGAGACGGTGGCCATGAAACTCGCGAAAAACACCAAAGGTCCCCTCGAGGGCTAGTGAATGTTTTTTTCAGTTCAGTTCTGGGCAAATGTAGAAACATGGCGGTGCAACATGGCAGCCTCCGTGAAAGGAACCTGCTGCCTATGTAGACAAAAACGGTTCCTTCGAACATAACTTCCATTCACTCTATCATGAGATTATACACTTAACAAAACACTTAATAAAACAATTATTATTTTCCATTTCTGAAAAGTCTGTTCTGTAAATTCTACACAGTGCACCTTTAAATACTCAAACATTATGGCACGTATTTGCTTCCATATGTAAAATATAACATTTTCACAAAAACCAAGACATATATTGTTTGCCCATCTTCATAAAAACAGCACATTTTTAAATAACGGCAAGCTCTACAGTATATCGTTGTGAATTTAATATAAAGTTTCACTTAACACTGACCACTGTGAAGTAAAAATTAACCACATATAATCAACATTTGGCCAGTTTAGATAATAAATATGATTTGTCCCAGTACGGAGAAAACACAACCGGTCTACTGAACCACTTTTTGGCAAAGGCTTAAAAAGCAGAGTTCCAATAAACATCTTTAACAGTGGGACAACTTAAAAAAAAAGAAAGGCTTCTTCACGACATCCTCTTCATTTGGAGAGCTGGATGACGTGGGGCAGGTCCCTGAACTTGATCAGGTAGTACGGGTAGCACTGGCAGCTGTCGAACACCACGAAGATGGTGGGCTTCTCCAGGCGGTCAACGCAGCTGTCGTACAGGTGGTAGTTCTTGGCGACGTTGAGCGGCGGCGGGCGGCGGTAGAAGCTCTTGCCCACGCTGGCCTTGCCCACCAGCACCTTGGCCAGGAACATGTGCTGCACGGCGCCCTCGGCGGGCTTCACCGAGTAGCTGCTGGAGTAGGCGGCGTCGCTGGCGAAGTAGGAGCCGGAGCCGTAGTCGGTGCCGTTCCTGCCGGCCATGCGCGGGTCGAAGTTGCTGTGGCAGATGTCCTCCGCCGCCTCCCTTGACGTGCCGTGGAAGAGGTGGCGCTCCAGGGGCTTCTTGGAGGCGTTTTGACCCAGCATGTAGGACTTGTACCTGGGCCACAGAAAACATAATTTATTCCCTCGGCAAGAACAGACGTAGATCTTTTGTGCCCTGGGCCATCAGATGCCCTCTACAAATGCTTTACGTCTTCTGTCGCCATTATACTTGTATCTGGTGCTGGCCGTGGGGAAAAATTGACTTTTAAGTGTGAATCTAATATACACTGTATGGCTAAAGGTATGTGGACACCCAAACACGCCGCCTTGCGTGAGCGCCTCGTGTCGATTATGCACATTTTTGTATTTTTTGTATTTTTAGAGCTTAAAGAAATTGTTGTGCATGATTACCAGGTGTCATGACACTTCACTGCCTACCTGTATGACCGTGTGTATGTGACAAATAATCTCTTGAACTTGAACACGCACGCTTTACACCACTCCAGTCGAGGCCTGGCTTTGCGCATGGGGATCTTGGGCTCGTGTGCAGCGTTGTCGCGAGACTATACAGAGACAGTCTGGAACTCGGTAGCGAGTATCGCAACCAACCGACCAAAGGACAGACAATTTCTACTTGTTCTGTGAGCTCCGAGACATTTCCGCTTCACAATAACGGAACCTACAGCTGACCGGGACCGGGCAGACATTTGATGAATTGATTTGTTGGAAAGGTGGCGTCCTATGACAGTGCCACGTTTAAAGTCGGAGCTATTTGGTATGACCCATTTTACTGCAAATGTTTGGGAGATTGCATGGCTGTATACTTGATTTGATACACCTGTTAGTAATGGGTGTGGCTAAAAAGCGGTATCCACACACTGGTCAAGCAGTGTTGTCATAGTGTATATCATCAAACAAGGAAAAGAAAACAACAAACCGCTGGAACTTATCCCAGTGGAGGAAGTTCTGGATTTGCTGGATGCCGAGGATCTCCACGCTGGTCTCGGAGATGCTGCTGTGGAACAGCTCGTGGACCTTGTTGAAGACCCGGGTGCCTTCTGGGACGTCCACCAGGCTGGTGTCCTGCGCGGTGCCCAGCTTCCACACGGGCGGGTACCAGCAGCCGAACTCTGCCAGCGGATCCACGCCGAAGTCGGCGTCGAGGAGTTTGGGCAGCGGCTGCCCGGCAACGCTCGCTACTCCGGTCCTAATATATTTGAGAGATCCTTCATTGGGTCATTTGGGACGATTGAAAATACAACATGCATGTTTTGTGCCCGGGTTAGGATAATGACGGGAGTACGCGCGTAGGTTTAAGGCGGCGTGCTCACTTCAGGTGTGGTTCCATGGAGGTCGGGGAGCGATATCTGGGCCTGCAGCGGATCTCTGTCTGGAACTGGGTGGTCATGTTGGTTTGGATCATGTTGGTGAAGTCCACCTGAAGGTTAGACAGGAGGGACGCGAGGGTCCGTGGGGAGATGTGGTTGTTATAGCAGCCACAATGAGACAATAGCTCAGAAAAGAAGACGTAAACATCAGGACAGTAGAAAATAAAAATAAAAAACACTACAATATGCAGTGGCTGTGTAATGTTGCGTTCAATAGGGGGTACTAGAGCGCCAGTATTCATGAGTGATTCACTAGCCAGTATGGCAAAGGTAACGTAATGATAAAACATACTATTTTAGTAGATAGTAAAGGGTAAAAATCTGTGTCAAACAATAATAAATAAAATCTATATTTTTGTGATTCATATAGATCAATATCAAATTTAATCATGTTATAATATCAGGAAGATTTTCAGGGACCGATGCCGGCGCCAGTTTTGCTCATCGGGAGCGGTTAAGGTTTTGCTCAAGGACACTTGGGACACGCCACCCCACCCCGACCCAGGGAGGATACAGACGATGCCGAGCGCTACAGTACTGTGTGTGACAGGATACCTTGTACTTATTGTAACCGACTTGAAAGAGGCACTCCGGCTCCTTGTAATCCATCTTCTCCAGGAGGCGCTTGGAAACCTTCTGTGTGGGAAGGAGTAGACACGTGGACGATGGATTCAAGAGGACGAGAGAGAGAGAGAGTGGGAGAGAGTGTGTGTGCGTGTGTGTGGTACCTCGCCGTACTCTATCCAGTCGATGCCGCTCCAGAAGAGCAGCCGCCACTTGGTGGGGAAGTAGGGGTTCCTGGTCGGGTCGCTGGTGTTGGAGAGCCGCCGCACGCCATCGTACTTCAGGCAGGAGTCCACCTCCATGGCGATGAGGTCCAGGAGGTAAAGGTCATTTCTAGACGGAAGACAGGAAGTGGCAGCGTGAGATCACAAGATGAAGCGGGAACCCTACCCCCCCACACCTCCCAGTGGATCGGTATCCTGATCTCGCCACTCACTTGTCCGAGACGCTGACCTTTTCGCGCTTGACATTGCAGTACCACTTCTCCAGCAGGAGCTGGGAGTTGGTGGGGAGGTCCACCCACTGGCAGGTGGCCACGTGCCACAGCTGCCAGTGGAAGGGGTAGGGCGTGTGGTGCATGGGACACGCTGCCCCGGCGCGGCACAGGCCCAGCAGGAAGTCGTCACAGATGGGGACGTCGAAGCCGTCCCTGGTGTGGAAGTCCTGGCAGACGGGGGACAGCGCCGCTACCGCGTTGGGGGGTGGGCCGGGGAGGAGCTGGTCGTGCTTGGGGGGCGCGGCCGGCTGGGGCTGGGGCTGGGGCTGGGGCTGGGGCTGTGCGATGACCAGCGGCAGGGGGAGGATGAAGGAGGTGGTGCTGACCGCACGCGAGGCGGCGGCGCCGACCGCGTGCGAGTCGACGAACACGCCGGGGAGCTGCTGGCTCGGCGCCACGGGCTGGAGGCTCCTCTGGGGGAACGTCAGCAGGACGGTGGAGAGGCTCTGCACCGCGCCGCACGGCTGGAACAAAGGCTGGACGATCATCTGATGCTGGCCGGCCGCCGTCGGAGGAGGCGGCGGCGGCGGCGGCGGCGGCGGCATCTTCTTACGCTTCTTACCCCTTTTAGCCCTGCTGGACTCGACCAGCAGGGGGTTGAAGTGCACGTTGACGCCGTACGGGTTGATGGTCCACACCGTGTCCACGTCCTGCGAGCGCAGGGCGTCCCACACCGGGAGGCTGGTGTCCATGTCGGCCGGGATCTCCAGGAGGAGGTGGCAGGGGCTCAGGAAGCTGACAGGGCCAGGCTTGGCCGGGAGCTGGACGACGGACTGCGGCAGGTTGCATCCTGGTACATTTCTCTTCTTCCCTTTGCATGCCTTCAGGTCAAACATGGTCAATGTTCTAGAAACAGTTTGGAAACAAACGCACTAGTTACACACCCCCCGCCCACCCCCTCTGAAAATGAAGACAGATCCTCTAAAACCACCTGCAAAGTAGAATTAACATCAATATAATACAATAGTTGGATTTACGTGGCCAATTAAGACACATGTACACACTCCAAATTGACGTTGAGGCCTAGTCACTTGGTCTTACCGTTCCTGACATGTGATGGCAATTTATTTCACACCAAACGCAGCGTTTCCACAATGTATTGTAGTTTTTAGTTTTCTACTGCACTTAAAAACACGTTGGGGGTTTTTTTTTTTCTTCCCCCCCACCCGTCTGAGATAAACTACAACAAAAGCTCCAGAAAGGCAGCGCCGGCGGGATCCGTTTAAACGAGACGCTGCTGCTGCTGCTGCGGAGTCCGAAGACGCGTGGAATAAACGGCGCGCCCGCTTTGTGACGTCACAAAGCGATTTTCAAACAAAACAAACACGGCGCCCAAATAATGAATAAAGGACAAAGCAAAGCAAACGACATCGACGCTTTTCAGTTGTTGTCGTTTAATGTGTTTATTGAATATTTTTTTTTATTTTATTTAAAACAATGGAAAGGGAAAAAAAAAAAAAAAACCCACCGCGAACCCCCGACGTCATAACGTAATATGAAAAAAAAAAAAACACGAAAAGAATTGTTGAATGACAAAAGAAAAAACAATTTCCACGTTTTTTAATTTTGTTTTATTTAATTTTTTTTTTCAAATCAATCAATGAAGAAAAGGATAAAAAAAAAAAAAACGCGACCAATTCATTGACTTGTAAACCTAGTTGAGGAAAAAACCACAACTTCAAAAACCACAAAAAACGTAAAGACCTAAAACATGACAAAGAAAGTGAAACGTATTTATTCGTCGTTATTAAGGAACCATTTGTTTCAATTTTCATTTTATTCGTTCACTTTATTTATTCAAATCAATCACGAGCACAAGCCGTGACAAATCCGTTGACGTCATAAACTTCTTGAAAGCAAAAAAAACAAAAACCGAACGTCAGAATTAAAAGACGACAAGGAAAACGGCTTTCCATTTTAATGTATTCGCTCGTTGTATTTATTAACGTACTATGAATGTCAATCAATGGGGAAATAAATAAACACCAAGCACCAAGTGTATCGATGACACATTTATCCACAATTGCATGTTTTCTTGCTGTACGCGAGTAAGGAGGCGTAACACGGAATTATGACGTCGATAGGGCATTTATTTATTTCCAACTTTGATCAGCAGTAATTGTTTTAACTCGTTAACAAAAAAAAACTTTTTATTGACATCTCAAAAGAGACATTTTCAAAAATGCGTGCACTATCTTTTTCGTTCATTTGCTCAAATCAATTTAAAATGTGGTCTTTCCACATATACTTATACTGTACACACATACACACACATACACATACACAGATATATATATATATATGTGTGTATGTGTGTGTTGGGGGTGGGGTTCAGTGCCTTGCTCAAGAGCACTAAGCAGAGTGTAGGCTGTTCCATCGTCCTTCATCCATATTCAGTGATGTATGAGGACAATTTGTTCCCAATCCTTCTGCGGTGCGAAGTCATGAAAACTTGTTTCAAATGATAAAAACACATGTGGGTTTTTTTTTGCCCCTCTTTAAATTGAAACTAGACTGATAAATGCTAATAACCGCTGAAATATCAGTCAGTAGACTGTTAAGTGGCAGTCCACATCTGCTGGTGATTATACATTTTGATGACATTTCTGTGACAGCGTAAACTGTTCAACATTCATTTCTGATTTTGATCTTTTGTCATTTCAGTTTCATACTGTACTGTCACACCACCTGACCGTCATTGATTGATGATTCAAAATATTATCACGACTACAGTCGTGCAATTTTCATATAATGTCATCAACAGCTAGAATGCAACACATTTATTCCAATGATTTTCTAAGTTTTGGGGTTTTTTTTAATCAAGGACCCTCAATTTGATGGGCATGATGCAAAGGAACCCATGTGATAATATCTCTGGGACCTCGATCTGATAAGATTTTTATTGTTGGATATGATTTAGTCCAAAACTTCCATTCTACAGTTAGAGAGAAAACAGTGGAACTGAAATCCAAACAGGCATATTGTACATTCTCTAACATCTTGTAAATTAAGTTGAACTATTAATCATTTTGCTGGGGACCCCCTGGGACCTCTTGAAGGACCCCACATTCAGAGCCACTGATTTCGTATGCATCAGCGTCAGCGAGGCGAGGCAGTCTTCTGCCATATCTCTGTTCCTCCTCATGAGGGCGCCAGAGCCCTTTAAAGGGCTCTGAACAGTTGGAACGGGGGCCTCCATCCACAACCTCCCTCTGGTGTTTGTCGCCGACGGGGGCCCGGGGTCTGGGCGGCGAAGACCACGGTCAGCACGGCCCTCTCGAAGTCCCGCCCGCTCAGGGGGGCCCCCTGATCTCCGAGAGCACCTCGTGCATGGCGTCCTCGCCCAGGACCCCCGAGCTTCAGGGAGGCCGGCGACCTCGAAATATAAAACAAATTGTGGTACGGAAAAATTGGCAAACAAAGGGTTTGCTTCATAATTAGGGAATATCAAAATATAATAATGTGAAAAATAAAAGGATAAATGTCCACCGCCAGGGTTTGGACCACAGGGGGTCCTCCTTCTCAGGTCAGGGAGGTGGGTCGACGTCCTCCTTCCAGCCGGTGTGGCCAAAGCAGACCTCGGCTGGCTCCTTTTCCTGGGTCAGTGAAGATGTTCGGAGAGCCGAACCGAGGACCGAGAGCTGTGGTGAACTGGCCACGGTTCAGTGGGAGGATGGCTTCAGAGGTAACTCATTGAAATACCTGATTGTTATCGGCAGGATATTGGCTCAGGAGGTGGAGCAGGTCGCCAAGTTGGATCCCCGGCCCCTCCTGCCGGCGGGCTGAAGCGTCCTTGAGCAAGACACTCCCGAGGGCTGCGTCCATCGGCTTATGAATAATTGTGAGTCGCTTTGGACTAAGGCGTCTGCGAAATGATGATGTGATACGACATCAACACTGACCTCAAGGGGCAGAGTCACGGAGCCCTGGAATGTTGGGTCGACCAGCAAATGCGCCTATCGGATCAGATGCGCCCATCGGATCAAGCGCGGCTAGAGGACGCTACGGGAACCGCTTCACCCCCATCTTGAATCGTAGTTTTCTCACCAGTCGCAGAAGGTTGAAGGACGTTGGACTCGGTCACGCAAAGACCCTGCGCAAGCAGAAGTGGCCTTTCTGTGACGCTGGAATTGATTCTGTAGCATTTATATAAGATCAGAAAAGCACAGAGACAAGGCATTTTCTTTATAGAAAAAGCTGAAAAAAGGCAGAAGAAAAGTTTTTTTATGACATGAAGGACGTGTATTGGATGTACTTTCATGGTTTTATGGACATAAATACGATTGCTTAAATAGAAGGTGATCTTCTCTTTATCTATAGGCCTACAGCAGAGTTTTTGTCTCGAAAAACACTTGAGATTCCCACCGGGGAAGGAATGTTGGAAGGGTCAAGTCGTGACCAAGCGGGGTCATAGTAGTTACAGTTCTTCTTAGTGGAAGAGGGCGGAGGAGGAGGTCTGAGCGGAGGGGAACACGCTCTCCGCCATACGCTTGGGTGTGTCGGGCAAATCCTCCAGCGCTCCACCCCTTGTGAAGCGGGAGAGGTCTTGTTGGAGGTCACCCGCATCTTTTTTTCGAATCCCTTCGAATGAATCCGCTCTGCGAAACTCTCTCCGCCGTGCGGCGCGCCGCAGCGATGTTGTCGAAACCGCATTTTCGCAAAGGGCTCAAATAGAGTTTCTCGGGGGGTTATCATTTCCTCCTTCTCCGGGAATCGGATCGAAAAAAAAAAAAAAAAAAAAAAAAGTGTGTTCAGTTGCTCCCATCGCCCTGAAAAGACTGGGCTTTGTCTCCATCTGGATGCAGCCCATAACTTCGTGCCCCGGGTGTGACCGTAACGATCGGCGATGCCGCCCTTAAATCCAGCCCTGTTGAGTTTTATAGCAGTATCTCTGAGGCCAAAGCGGGTCCGCAGACTCAATCCGCCTCCTGCTTTGGGTGGCTGCCAGGGCGCCCCTTAACGACTTCACTTTTTACTATTCGGTCCGCCATTTATAAGGCTCTCTCGCACTGACTTCAAGATACAATCCGATCAATTTACTACCCAGCCACATAACCTCGGAGTGCATTAAGTTCTCCACTCGGGTGAATTTTTCTGTTGTCGCCCTTATCTATTTCGGACCGCACTGACGCGCTGTTTCCAGTGCGCGGGCGGAAACATTTGTAACGGCCGCTTTTAGCGAGAGGGACCCGGGGGTGCAGCCTCAGCGGCGCAGAGAAATGTACAACTCGGGTTCAGTGTGGGTCAATGTCAGCAAACCTCACCCGGGTCAATTATCATTATAGCGTCATATGGGCAAGACACACCGGTTCAAATGTTATTTCGCTGCCGTGTTGGGAGAATTGCATTGGATCCATGTCCACACACACACAGTCAAATATGGCCACGAGTGTAGAGTACACAATGCCATTCAACACGACACAGTAAAAGATTTCCTGTATAAATCCCTGCAATGCAACCTGCAAAACAGCTGTACAAAATGCAATCTGTTATTGACATTGTCACTACTGCTGTAGCATGATTTCATAGCTCGTAGATGCATCATGGCTGATTCAAAACCAGGGACTATTTGATCTTTGAATTTGTAGGAAATTACACTTTATAATAACATTTTGTAATAACATTGTCCGGGGTTCAATCCCACCTGGTATGCAGTAGGCACCGTGCTCAGGTGGCGTTATCTCCTCAGGGGCCTTTCTGTGTGGAGTTTACATGTTCTCCCCGCGCTCACGTGGACCTCTGCCAGTATAAAAAAAGGGAGCACAATTAAAAACCTCAACACACTCTCCTGTCCTGTCCCTGACAACGACATGGATCTACACCTGGAATTGGTCCCGGCTGGGATGGGAGAAATAATGCAGAGGGTGTGTGTGTGTGTGTGTGTGTGTGTGTGTGTGTGTGTATGTGTGTGTGTGGTTGTCACCACTCCCTGCATGCACGTGTGTTGTGCATTGGCACTTCTATCTATCCATACAGATTTATAGATGTATGACAACAGTAAATGTGTGTTATAACTGTAGTGGGTGTGCATAGTTAACCCAACAATATCGATGGTGAAAGTACTATAACTAAAAGTTGGTCATATTTTGTGTTGTGTTTTGTGTTTTTTCCTGCTTTAATGTGTACATTTCCTCCTGTGTGACAGCTGAGCCATGTCCCCCGTCCTTCCGATCAGTGTTTTGGACAGGCAGGCATCCCCAATGTCATTACACCGAAGAAGGAACTTGTAATCTCCCCTAAATGCTTGCAAGGAGCCCAGGGAACGGCAAAGATCCATTAATTAGCTGAGCTAAATGGTTCTCCTGCCTGCGGGGATGTCTTGATGAGACGAAAGCAAACAAAATGGGGGGGAAAAAAAAAAAAAAAAAAAAACACAGGAAAAAATAAAATAAAAAAATGCATCCAAACCCAAAATGGATGCCTCGGTTCCCCCAGGGGCCTGAGGTAATGGGGGCGGAGAAGACATTAGAGGGAGGAAAGCCCTCGCCGCATTGGCGCATCCTTTGATTATAGCTTTCATCCTCCCTCCAAATGATCTCCTTTAGAACAATGAATACAGTTTCCACGGCTTTGTCCTCATGGTAACAACATTTCGGATACAACAACATACAGCAGGTTCCGACGTACTGAGCGTGATCACCCGCATGGACACGGGGGACGGCCTCGGGGCCGGAGGAATATCGTCCCGTTTTCCAGAAATCGTGTCATGGCGTCCGACACCCAGTTAACTCAATCTGCCAACTTCTTCCAAAATTTCTCGACCTCATTTCCGAGCGAGTGCTTCGTGAAGAATTTCCTGAGTAACTGGATCCGGGTGCGGCGGCCCTGACCATTTTTAATTGGAAAATGACTTGTAAGGTTGTGAGGAATGCCCCACATGCTGATGTGCCTCACCTAGTGTGGACTGGAATGATAAAAAAATAAAAAGCTTGTTTACATAGACCGGGCCCGTGCAGAGACCTGAGGAGGGGCGACAGACAGACAGACAGACAGACAGACAGACAGACATAAACACAGAACACACAGACACACATACAGTACATAAATACAGACAGACATACAGACAGACATAGATAGATACATACTGTACATGCATGCATACATACACACAGACAGACAGATACATATATACATAAATACATACAGACAGACAGACAGACAGACATCGATACATACATACAGACAGACAGACATAGATATATACATACTGTACATAGATACATACATACATACATACATACATACATACAGTACATATGCCACAGACACCATTTGATCAGATTTTTTTTAGGGATAGAGAGTAATCATTTTAACTAGTAATCATTTTGCTGGGGACACTCTAACATGCATGCAATAACATGATATCTCCTCTGCCAAAATATTTCCTGCCGCCAAGTCCCCCCCAGACCCACCGCATCGGGATTTGCTGTTGCGATCCGGCTACCGGGGCGGAGAGGGGTTGTAAAAAAAATAATAATAATTGTACTCGGGGTCCCCCTCCCTGAGTCGCCGGATAATTTCCATTATTTTCAATTCCCCCCCCCCCCCCCCCCGTCAGGATTTGGCATAGCACCGACGCAGCCCCTCCAAAGAATTCCTTACAATTTTACAGTTTCACTAAAGACCTTAAATCCACAATTCAAAGTCCAACAATTATTTTAAGTTTTAAATTTATTGAAGACTGACAATTCGTAAAACAGGCAAGTGTAGAGCAGTGGTGTAAATGTGTAATGACTCTCCACTGGAGGGCGAATAGTTTTGGTTGCTCTGCATTTGTGTGTATAAAATTTACCACGTAAAACAAATATATTAACAAAATATTCAGCTGTATATTTATCATGTCCAAAGTACGTAAGGACTTGCATTGATTCTTATGGATTTACCCAATATGTATTCTTCCATTTTATTCCAAAAATAGGTCGAATACATGAATAAATGACTCAACAATTCAGGTTCCGTTTTACAGAGATTACACCTGTTGCATACATTTCGGAAGGGTAAATGTTATGCACAATTTTAATGTGTACTTATGTTGTCTCACTGGGTATGTAAAAGGTACGAGGGAGTAGCCGGAGGGAGTCTGAAATTAGGTCCGTTCTTCACACATGGCTATTAATGTGGAACTGACCGTACCCAAGACATAGTTGAGAAATGTCATGTGTCATGTGGATATTACGACCAAACAGGTAGAGGCGTGAGACCTGGAACAGTCTGTGAAGTTGAGAAAGTTGTTACTTTCCTGTCACGCAGACAACATAACTACATCTCCCTATCCCAAATTCCAGGCGATATCTCATCTCATATCACGATATTGATATTGTAACAGTAATTACATCCAGTCCTAATACTCTGTGTATTACAGATGGGATCTCTGGGTCGAATGATAGGGCACAATTAAAGTAAAGTCATCTTTATTTATGAAGCAGCTTTCAAAACAAGAGTTACAAGGTGCTCTACGATGGGAACATTAAAGAAAATCAGAAACAGAAAAACAGAATAAAAATAAATAACAATATAAAGACTACTGAAAACTGCAAAACTGCGTACGGAACAAGTGAGTTTTAACAGCTTCTTAAAACTCCACTGACTCTGCGTTTTTCTTTGTTTGTTTTTTTATAACTAAGGAAGTTCCAGGGAGTGGGAGCTACAAATGCAAACGCTCGGTCACCCTAACGCAGGAGGAGGACACTTTGAAAGATGCGCGAGAAAAAAAAAAAAAAAAAAAGACGTAAGAATCGGAGAACATGTCCCAGAACGCTGTCAGCAGAATACTCAATAACAACTCAAGAACTCATTAAAAACTCTGCGGCCCATTTATCTGGCGGCCTGCTGGCGTCGGCTTGGAGGGGCTAACATCCGGGTGCCCCGCGCTGAGCACACTTGGCTCCGTGGATGGGCGTCTGGTCGGCTGCATCGGGGAGGGCCCCGTTCTTGCAAAGGGCACGGGTGGGCATGGGGGTCGGGCAGGGTCGGGCCTGGCTCGTGGCCTGCGGTCTGTGCCTGGCATCCGCGGCCCAGGTTGTGCACCTGCGGTTGCGACTTGTGCCTGCACATGGCGGTGGGTTGTATGTGTGCCCCTCAGGGGGGCGGGGTGCCCCTCAGGGGTGGGGGGTGCCCCTCGGGGGCGCGGGGGGCCCCTCGGGGGTGCGGGGTCCCCTCGCGTTACCTGGGACTGGGTGGGTGGCCGGGTGTGGGGGTTGCTCCACAGGCTTCCTTCTTCTCTGGGGGCACGGGGGTCTTCTGTGGATGCGGGGCGGGGTGCTCAGGGCTTTTCTGCGGCCGTGGGGTATCTGTGCAGCTCGGGGGTGGCCATGACATAGTGCCGACCTTACACACCGGAACCAATTGGGATAAGTCCTGTACACTCACCGGTGGGCACCACACACACGCACACACGCACACACACACACACACACACACACACACACACACACACACACACACACACACACACACACACACACACACACACACACACACACACACACACACACACACACACACACAGGTGGTCTCACCACAGACGCCACCGGCACCCTGCTTTGAACGCACCCCAGCACCCTCCTGGTTGCATCCCTCTCCTTTTCTTCCTCATTTTCTGCCTTAACTATGACAGGAGGAGGCCACGTGACCAATTGTTGTTCCAGTTTTCCTGGACTTAATTAACTCAGTTTTTTCGAAACATGTTGTCGCCTGACGTCTGTGTTTTTCCATGTACATGTTGTTGTTTGGTTCTGTGTTTAATTGTCTCACTGGTGGCGAATCTCCCCCTCATGGAGTAGTGATCAGTTGTTTATAGAGCCAAACATGATAAAATAGTTCTCCAAAGAGGGGGGTTGGTGGCGGCTCTCTATAACCAAAAAGCTGTGCTCTTGACATCCCACAGGTTGTCCACAGGACAGAGTTATTGCAGCAGTTCTTGATGATTTAAGAACGAATAAAAGGTTGCATTGCAGGTTGAGAAGAACTCTGTCCTAGAGGCAATGACATAAAAATACTCTGTGTTGTATGCCCAGCATGCTGACAGCACAGGTTAAAGAAAACACTAAAAACTGCGGTGAAAGAAGCACGAACCCGAAAGCGAGAGAGGAGGTGGGAGTGGCTCTGCTTTAAATAAAGATGACAAAAAAGTTGTGAAATCAAAGTCAAACACACACACACACGTGTCACACAAAGTCATTCATTGATAGTACCCATATTTCCTCAAATAGTGACCGGGGCTTTTATTTACCTTAACCTCCGTCTGGGTACCGTGCTCCTCAAAATAAATACATCGAAGTTTTTTCGGGACACGGGACGCACAGTGGACCGGAGATCGCTCCCTCTCCATTATGCAATCCACCGTCCTGATCCAAGGTGGCACGTCCCTTAAGCTGGGTTTAAAATGTTTGTTTCATACTGTACAAGTAGAAAATAACGAAAACAACGGGTCTAAAATAAAAACACAGGAAAAACGACACGGGGATCAGCACGGGAGCCGCACTGGGTTCGGAGCCCGAGGCGGGCGGCACAGCGCCGGAGGAGGAAAAACTCATGACTGACTCATGGCTGTGTTCTCGCCACACTTCAGCCAGGTCTCAGTTATAAACAAGAAGTCAAGATCACGAGACACAAAGCAGTCCAGTAGGGAAAAACAACTTGTTACCCACTTGCTACCTCGCCTTGATTAAAGCCATCTTAAGCGGAGGTTTCGTGGTGTCCGACCACGCTGCTCGAGCCACGGCCAGCAGGTTCCTGTAGCCAACACCACCGGACGTGAACGATCGTCTTAACCGGGGGAAGGTGCGGGGGAGGAGCGCTGCTGTTAGTGGGGACGGGACCAGTCTAACATCAGGGGAGTGCTGAGGCAGCTGTGGGCGCCAGACGGCCCAGAGCTGGTCGGGAGTCTGCCCTGCCCTTATAGCCAAACCAATGGGCCGGTCTTTTCCCCCGTTTCCTCGGTTGCTGTCGACGCTTCCTGGGCCTCGGGTGCGGATGGCCGGCCGGACAGATCCAACGTAGAATCACGGATACGAAGCAACGCCTCTCGATCGTAAACCGCCGAACAGAACAACAGCAAACAGGAAGGGAACAGTAGCCGCTGCCAAGCGGGCGGCGACGCCAAACAGAGGCGCCATCATGTCACTTCCTGATTATTAAACATTAGACATGGATGAACTGACGGCACAACATTATAACCTAACAAAACGGAACACACACACACACACACACACACACACACACACGCGCGCACACATTAGTGGATGCACTTGTCCCCAGCGCTCAGAAGCCGCCAGGGGCAGAGAGCAGCAGAGGACAGGAAAGAGGAGCAGAGCCCTCCATCGCATCATGTTGGCAAAATGCTCATGTTGGCGCTCGCTCCCACACACACACACACACACACGCTTTTTTTTTTTTTCACACGCTCATCAGTGCAGCCGAAAAACCCTAGAAACTAGCAGGAGTTATCTGGAGTTCTTTCATTCTTTACCCTCGATTTTTCTGCTCACGTACCTCCCTCCCTCCCTCCTCCGAATCCTCACCCAGCTTTATATCACAATAATAGCATAATAGCGTTGAATCCAATACATCTGGATCTGGATCCGGATCTGGATCTGAATCTGGATCTGGATTTAGATCTGGATGGATCTTTCAGCCAAGGGACCGTGCAAAATACTATCAAGGGGCGGGGGGATGAACTTGATGCATATACGTATACAGTATATCGGAAAAACCTAACTGCAACCTAAACGTATTAACGTGTTATTGATGTGGGATTAGACAGATCCGCATTCATCTCTTCCGTCTTCAGAAGGATCCAGGCTGAGAAGTGGTTGCCCCTCCATTATTTTGGAGCTGACTGTCCACTGATTGCCGCGATTGACCAATCGGAATCGTGGATTCCACAGATCCAGAAATGTGTTTGTATTATTTCTTCTCGTACCGTGTCACTGTGCCTGTCGTGCTGCACTATACACGCTTCAGTCGCATGCTACTGATGTTGATGACATTAGGCATTCACATCCTAGCGTCCGGTCGTCCACTAACTATCCTTAGAGGGCTAGTTTTATTTATTTCCGTTTTTCAAAGTCAAAGCAGATGATTAGATCCTCCCGCATATTGGGAGTTAAACCACTGAACTTCCCCAGGGGAGGACGATGAGGAACCGCCCAGGAAAAACACCACCCTCCCTGGAGTACAGGAAAATATTAGAAGGCAATAATATAGAAAACCCCTAAACGCCTGGAGACATACTGACCCATATTACTTACAGTGTACACGTGAAAAACATGCACATTTCTTCCGGCGTCCGCCAGTTGTGGGGCTCTGGGGCCGTCCTGATCCAGAACACTCTCCGTCCCCAAGACTTCGGCAATAACATTCCCACGTCTGGAACGGCAGGTTCCAGCTCCACGGCTTGACAAGTTAGCCAACGCGTTAGTCACTTGGTTGAAACGTGATTCCGGGGTGACACTAAGTGGAAGGAAAATATATCCTGTCACCCAGTGCAAGGTACAGAGGACTTGGGAAGTGGGCGGACTCAACAAGAGTTATGAGTGACCTAATAAAGACAGCAGAGTGTCGCAATAGGAAAGGGAAAAGAAGTTGTACTTTTTTTTGGAATACTTGAATCCCTTTCTTTATGGAATACTTGATGCGGCCCAGCCTCATCCAGACTCCACCTCCAGCGGCCCCCAGGTAAGTTGAGTATGAGACCCCTGCTGTAACACTTGCACAGACTTGGAGACGAGAGGAGCATGAAGAAGGATGGCAGTTGGCCTTTTCCCGGAGAGTCTGTGTGTGTGTGTGTGTGTGTGTGTGTGTGTGTGTGTGTGTGTGTGTGTGTGTGTGTGTGTGTGTGTGTGTGTGTGTGTGTGTGTGTGTGTGTGTGTGTGTGTGTGTGGGGTCACTTGCCAAATAAAGTTGAGAGCTGGAGATATTCCACCCTGGTCTTCTTCTTCTTCTCCTCGTGTATCATCCTCAGATGTCCAACTCAGTGTCTCGCAGCCACGCCCTCATCTCTGGTCCCACTTGGAAGAGGCCGATCTCTGACGGTGGTTTTTACAGAGGACAGGTGGTGGTTACGTGTTCGGCTGTCTGCTCTGGCTCGCCACATCACATGCTGCGCTGTCCGCCAAGCCCCATTTCTTCAAAGATGACTTGAAGCGGCCGACTCCGGTTCGCAGGCGGTTCAGGAGGGTCCATTGCCGGCGTGGTAGATGTTCTCCTCCACCCTGGTCGATTAAGCAAAAGACTAACCGTCCCGACCCCCTGGAATCGCTGGAACCACATACTGATCCACGCAGACACGTGTTGAGATGCATGTGATGTCTTTTCCTGGCCGACAGGGGGCAGTCCTATCACGCGCCTTCCGGGGTTGACGGCCCCCCTCAAACCACCAAGCCCTCCTCCCCAAGTTTGTCTTGAGATGCTGTGCACTGATTGCTGCCGCTCTCCTTCTGACTCCGCCGCTGTTGACGCCGGCTGCATTGTGAAATAAATGAATTCCCATCCAGATAAGGTCTGGCAATATGAATATGTGAATGCACTTTCACAGTCACTTAAAAGCTGATCAAAAGGTTGGTCGGGGGAGAGGGTTCAAATCAGGTGGGGGACCCTTGAGATATTCTATACTTTAATTGCTTCTGCGCTGTAAATCACTATTCCTGAAATATGAAAATGGGCACAAGGCCATTTGAATAAATTGAGAATAAAATATCCTGAGCTAATCGGACCGCCATGCGACGTCTTATACATGTATAAGTAGTGAGATTATGGAATTTAAGGTTTTGTCTTTAAATTTGTCCAATGTGTCTGGCAGACTCTGCTCCAGACTCAGGAAAAGGAGGGGCTGCCAAAGTGGTGCCGGCAGGTGCAGGTGATGCTGCGTTACACCGTGCTACTGACGGTTCTTGGGAGAAGAAGCACGGCTGGCTTCCCGGAAGACAGACGGGCGGCAGCTACGAGCCGGATGGAGGTGGAGGTCTGAAGACGGCTGTCTCTGGTTCACCCAACGGTAGCAGGCTCAGAAAGAGAGGGTTAGGCTTAGGGTCAGACTCTATTAGTTTGCCCAATAGTTCATTTATGCTGAATTTTGCACCATGAGATGAACCCCGGCTTCGAATTTTTTATGGAGGGCTATGGCCGTTAATGACAAAATCCAACACCACAGTCATTTTGGACTGAATACCTTCGATATTGATGATTTGACAATATTTTGGGGGATGAATATTGATGCTTACATGAGATATTCACACTCAAGGGAAACAATCATTAATAATGTAATAATCATTATCTATTTAATGATGTAATAAATTAATAATCCTATGACCAAGGCAAATTTTTATTTCTATGACCTCCCCTGGTAAAAGAGAGGTTAAAGCGGACCTATTATGCTCCTATTTACACGAGTTAATATCGGTCTCTGAGGTCCCCCAAAACATGCTTTTGAAGTTTTTTTTTGCTGAAAATACCACTCAGATTACACATTCCAGCCATTCCAACACGCGTCTGAAAACGGGTTGTTTCAGTGGGTGGAGTCGCCCTCCTGAGGCCCTGAGTTCTGTGAGCCAATGGGGTTTGAGCGTGGGTTCTGGGTTTCATTCTATTTAATCCGTGTCTTTCACTTCGTTGCCATTCTCCATGCATGTGGGGGACACCGCACTGGGACCCTCGCACGTGGGGGATATTTTAGTTTTCACGTAAACAATTACGACAACAAGATAAAATAAATACATCTCCAATAAAACACACACAATTTAAATTGGTTTTGTTTGGGGAAACGCACAGCGGATCGGATGGAGCAGATGAGCATATAAAGGAATTTGTGACAAGCTGACGTCGTCTTGAGCTGAAGGGAGAAAAAAAACAAAACGTCGAAAACCGAACGCTCAGAGCGGGTCAGAAGGATGGGCGCCATTACTTTGTCATTAGTGTACCTCATTATTTGACACTTTGGCCACGTCTAATATGAACATCCCACATTGTAACATCACATATATGACAGAAAATAAGGAAAAGCACAATAGGTCCCCTTTAAACAAACAATGTAAAATAAAATAAAAGCCGGCCTTGTAAAACATGATGCACAATCATTTCTAAAAGTGGAATGATGGATACAACATCTCAGATGTTCCTGGAGAGCAGGGAGGCTGAGCCAAGGAAAACCAGGAAAAGTGTTCAGGTGGGGGGAGGGTCGGAAAATAACTTCTGCAAAAGGGTTGGATAATACCTTTGGATAATAGCGTCTGTCGACTGTAACAACGGGCTGTCGTGCGCATTTCCACCTGGCTGGCAGGAGGCGTCGCCAACAAGAGCAACCGCTAAACAGCGACGCTGAGTATGACCTAAACGCTTATCAGGGGAGGAAGGCTGAGCAGTAATTACCTGCGCTGTCCGTCACACCCCCGGAGCCACTTTCATCGCGTCGTCTCGATTCCCGGGAGACTTTACGGGAGCGCGCGGTTTCCCCCGCGTAGCTCGGAACGCTACAGACCCCACCACCTTCCCACACCCACCCCGCCATAAAAAAAAAAAAAAAAGGCTTGTTCTGCATCATCTCGCGCTCGCCACACAGATGGCAAGCTACAACCGTTCTGCCACGAAACAAGCCGTTCAGCGTGAAATCTTTTTTTTTTAATAAACACCCTGGCATCCACTATTTATTACCCTACAATATACTAATTAGTCATTCGGCAAAATTCGAGCTGCGTAATTAGTCTAAAATGAATAACCAACTGCCTCAACCCTCACCCTTCTCCTTTCTCTTCTCTCAGCGGCTGTTTATCCTAATTTTCTTTTATCTTTTGCTTTTAACCAATCAGACAATGGGCTAAACGGCGGTACACACGTCAACACGCTTGGTCACTTCAAATAAGATAATTCTTCATTGATACGCCGGGGAGAAATTCAGGCAAAACAATGCCCAAGTCAAGAAAGGGAGAAGTCAGTTTGTATTTATTTATTTTATTATATTGTATTTATCTAATTAGATATATTCAATTATTGACATTTTAAAATGTTTTACTGCGATTAAAATATTATCATAAAATATTATTATTCTATAGACAGTATGGGGGAGCAGCGTTTTTGTTCACTTATTTTGAGGACTTTTTCTCGGACATGTTCTGAACGTTAGATCAGACGGTCTCCTCCCTGTGTAGCGGCCAACAGGGACTTCTCCAAAGTGACCGGTCGAACTTCTATTAGCGGCCATCGTCGCGGTTAGACAGAGGTGCTCATTGGAGGACGGTGAGAGGCCGGCATGGGCAGTGGCTGCGGGTGGGAGCGGGCGGACGGTGCGTGGCATTGGGGGTTTGTAGCTGTGTCTCTATGATAACGAAACCGGCGCAGGGCGCGCCAGACTCAGGGCTCAATTTGCGGTTTCCAATATACGCTGGCCGTGAGTAATGAGAGTGCGTTGGCCGCGGCTGATAGGCATCGACACCTCCGTATTTACACACCAGGGCACGCCAGAGGCACCGTGCCCCCCGTATAATGGAGAGCATCTGACTCACAAAATGGCAAGTGTTCCCGGGGGAAATCTGAATGAGGAGAAGGCCTGATATTTTGGGCAATGTTCACGGTTCCACGCTGCAGAACGAAGAGACGGGCAGCGGACGCCGCGGTACCTCCGCTCGGATTCGCGGCGCTCTCGAAGTAGTAAACTTTGCCGGACGTGCTTTGCTTGGGAAGGCAGGGCCGGCGTTGTATTGTACCCGTTCCCGGGGGCCCGGGACAAAACACGCCTCGCCGCCGCGCCCGTCGCCTGACAGCTGCGTCTCGGGCGATTCGGCCTCTCGGACAACCACTGGGAAGTTGTCTCACTTTCAACCCCGGTTGCAGAACCACACAGTGTTGATGGTGAGGGACGAGCATCTGAGACTACGTGAGAGTGGGCGTGCTGCTTAAAACGGTCTGTGTGCTGATCACCGTATAAATCTCCAGAATTGGACGTTTTTTCCGTCCAATTTTTCTTTCATACAGAACATAAGTATATCCCAGTATATAAGAGAATCCCTTTTAAAGGTGATTTTCTGCCTAGTTTGAATATATATATATATGTATATATATTCTTTTCAAACAACAGCAGCAAAAAACACAACATGTTTACTCTTTGGGTCCAATTTTGGGCTCACTGCTGCTCAGGATATAAACAAATGTTGAGTTTGTGTGTACCTGCGGTGAGCCCAGTAGAGGACGGCAACCCACTACTCCAGGGGAGTAGTGGGTTGCCTTAATAAAGGCCTGGCAGTGTGTGTGTGTGTGTGTGTGTGTGTGGGTGTGTGTGTGTGTGTGCGTGCGTGCGTGCGTGCGTGTGCGTTTGCAAGTAGATTTGTGCGGGAGCTTGCGAGGCGATCAGAGCCAGGATGTACGTGTATATTCTTTATAGTCTATGGAGCGTTGTGTGATCTGCCGCCTGCCATCCCAGGTGACTCGCAACAAGATCAGGCCGCTGCCTCTTTCCGGCGCCACAGCACTTTCTGAAACAGAAACAGGGTGACGCCAGCCGCCGAAATCTCAGATTAAAGCAACCGGGTGGACGGCGCATGAGATTCAGATTGTTAGGATTGTAAAAAATCCCACAAATTAGGGCCGTCAATCGATTCAAATATTTAATCGGGATTAATCGTAAATGAATCGCACATTTTTTTTTTAATCTGTTCAAAATATGTTAAAGGGATATTTTTCAAGTGTTTAATACTCTTATCTTGTGGTCTTCCGATTAGTCGGCCCGATCTTTTCACATTTTGAGATAATCGGCATCGGCCAATGCCTGCGCTCGCGAGGCCGATAAACAAAAAATGTCTGCAGACCGTCGCTGTCAAAAATAAAATACAATACCATAAATGTCAATTCTGAATATTTAAACGGTTCCAGTACTCATTTTCCGCACTGTAGATTTACCAGGAGCAGCTGCGCTTCCTCGCTCTCTCTGACAGCGTGTCACACACACCGCTGCAGCGCCCACAGAGCCCCGCCTCCTCTCACTCACTCGCTGTCTCCACCGTCTCATCATTATGGTGTCCGCTCATTAAAGATGGCAGCACTTGCAGACTAACTCTGTCCTAGATGCAATGGCATTCAAATACTCCGTGTTGTATGCCCGGCATGCTGACAGCGCAGGTTAAAAAAAAAAAAAAAAAAAAAAAAATATATATATATATATATATATATATATATATATATATATATATATATATATATATATATATATATATACAGTATATATCTGTAAAACACGAAAATGTCCGGGTTTTCAACATTTATTACCAAGTTGTCCAGGTTTTCACCACAATGAAACTAATACAATACTTGTGTTCAGCGCTCACATGGATGTTGATCAAGTTCTGTCTCACTCATTACATAACCAAATCTAAAAACAGAAACACTGAATTCAACACTGATTGGGCGGTATGTGTGTCAATCAATCAACCAACGTGTCCTTGTCAAGCCCGTCACTCGTCCATCAGAGGCGCCGTCCATCTGCCGATGAGCGCGTGCACAAGCGCACATACCTGTCAAACCCTTCCGTTTTCACCCCCGGGATTCTCCCGTATTCTACCCCTCTCTCCCGACGTCCTCCTCCTCCACAAATGTACCGTATTTTAATAAAGAAAAAATCAAAAATCAATCAATTTTAAAGGCTTCACCATCACAGTGGTCAGATAAACGGGAGAGCGTTGCATTAATGCATAAAAAAAAATGAGCGGGCGTTAAAACAAATTTGCGTTCACACTTTATTATCCCGTTTACTTTGACGGCCCTAATACAAATATGATTTAAGACGGGGTTCAGAGCTTACAGTTTTAATTTGAGGGTTAAAGACTCGAGGGGGCCGACGTGCTCTCCGTCAATAACGAGGACTCGCACCCAGCGCCTCACGTCCGTTAAGCTCCGATGTAACACGGCCTACTTAGCAGGGCCGTGCGGTTAAGCCGAGACGCGCGGCAGATATTCAGATACGCGGGGAGAGGAGAGTTGGCAGAGCAGCGAGGGGCGAGCTCGCCGCGACACCCGATAATCGGGCGCCGCCGACGTGCATCATCGGCCATTACGCAGAATCAATTATTTCCTCCAGTGACCCTGTTAGCGCCGTCGATAAAAGAGGTGGCGCTTGAAAACACTGGGGGGGGGGGGGGGGGGGGGGGGGATCCTTCCGTCCACAGCCCACAGGAGGAAAGGGACGTATGAAAAAAAAAAGTTTTTATTTTTTGACAAAACAAAGCCCGCAGACGCCAAACAGGAAATAATGCGCCGAGAGAGCAGAGCGGAAAGCCACAGAGCGTGAATCCATCTTTTTCAAACAAACAAACGACACCAACAACAACAACAACAACAACAACAGAGAAAGGAAAAAAGATTGGTTCGCACGTCGGACCGTCCACGTTCGTGTTTTTTTTTTCTTTTCTTAAATGCCGTCCTGAGGGAAGGCTGCCTCTCCCTCTCTCTCCCTCTCTCTCTCTCCCTCTCTCTCTCTCTCTCTCGCTCCGTCTGCGTCGGGTGGGGGTTTTCGGTGGCTGTCGAGGAGCCGCCGAGCTAAACAAATCCGAACGGCTCCCTTGTTAAAATCTCACACTTCTTTCTGAACCCTTCAAAGCCGCCTACCGCCGAGCAAAGTGCCTTGTTAGATCCGATCCGTCGCCCGGTACAATTATTTCCTGCGCACTTTTTTGCATTACAAAGGCGCGGGCCCTTCCCCAGAAAAAGCACAGCAGGGGGGCCTTTTTCACAGCGACATTTGTTATCGCGGGTAAAGTTATTACGGAGCAGCTCCGTGCGGATGGAATGATAGACGCGTGCGCACGCGAGCACACACACACGCACGCAAGCACGCACGCGCACACACACACACACGCGCACCCACACACACACACACACAAAAACAAGCACGAGACAAACAAACACACCTGCACACATGTACGCGCCGACGCTCACGCAGATGCACACGTGCAGTAATTGGGGACGCACGAGGTGAGGTAACAGTTTTTGACCGCTCTCGCGTTCGCGGGCCGCCTCTCATCCCTCCTTTGTTTTTTTTGTCTCGTATAGTTTCACTCTCTCACTCACTGAGATAATGACGTCCGCAAAACACAAACTTGAAGCTGTGGTTCCGTTGGCCTCGCCGGTGTCTCGTTCGCCCGGAGTATATCTTTTTTTGGGGGGCCCTCATTAAGGGACACCCTCGACCGCCCGAGGACAGACAAACAAAGAGTTGTCAAAACAAGACGTCACGGTGGCTTCTACTACGGCGGGGACGATGGTAGGAGTAGAGTTACGTCCCCTTATGGAAGACCCTCACCTCCTCCCTCCTATAAGGCGGGGGCGCTAGAACAAGTCCATGAGACGTTACTTGAATGCAGGACAAGGTTTCCTTCTTATAGCTCAAAGCGTGCAACGCCGGACGGAAACAAAAAGCCTATGCAAGTTCTTGACAGGTTTTGTGACGGGTTTTGCTGCCTGACGAGGAATACACGCACCAGAGACCACCGCGCGGGAGCGCGCTCGCAATCCCCGGTCAAAGCCACGGAACGGGGGAAGCGCATTTTAGTGATTTGAGGGAAAAGTTGGTCTTTTTGATGGGGATTGGGCATTGTTTATCTTACATTCTTCATCGTCGAATGGGTTCAACGCGTGGGTTGTCTCCTGTGGATTAAAGCCATCACATTGCACCGTTACGTACAGTCGCATGTAGTTCCACAGAGGTTCTGGACTTTGTCGTTGTGGTATTGATAGAAGTGGACTTACTTACTTAGTACTTGGGTGTCGAAAGCGGCGGAGAGTGCGGGAGAGTGGTGAAGAAGAGTGTACAGGCAGGGTGGAGTGGGTGGAGAAGAGTGTCCGAAGCGAACTGTGACAGAAGGGTTCCAGCAAGAATGAAGGGGAAGGTCTACAGGATGGTAGTGAGACCAGCTATGCTGTACGGCTTAGAGGCGGCGGCGCTGACAAAAAGGCAGGTGGCTGAACTGGAGGAGGCAGAGTTGAGGATGTTGAGATCTTATTTGGGAGCCACAAGGATGGACAGGATTAAGAATGAGTACATGAGATGAGGTCGGACAGTTTGGTGGGAAAAGTGAGAGAGGTGAGATTGAGATGGTTTGGACACGTGTGTAGGAGAGATGAGCGTTACATTGGGAGAAGGATGCTGAGGATGGAGCTGCCAGGCAAGAGGAAAAGAGGAAGGCCAAAGAGAAGGTTTATGGATGTGGTGAGGGAGGACATGCAGGCGGTTGGTGTAAGGGAGGAAGATGCGCAGAACAGAAGCTATTGGAGGCAGATGATCCGCTGTGGCGACCCCTAACGGGAGCTGCCGAAAGAAGGAGAAGCATTGATAGAAGTGGACCTTCTAAGACTATAAGTGGACCTTTAGTCCCAATCAAGTCATAATTGTGGTACGTCGGGAGGATGGAGGGAATTTGGTGATGGAGACAGAGAGAGGGGTCATTCAGTGACCTGTGCTGAGTCTACTTCCTCCTTTTATCTCACACTTATCTTCAGATCACACGAACAAACAGATCTGATGATCGGTGTCAGTGACAAGGCTTCCCCAGAATGGATGTCTTCTATAACATTGTATTTCTATAACAATCTATTTGGTCTGCATTCCACGCCGTAAGGGCCTGAGAAGGCGACAACAAGACCGTGGGCTGTACAATACAATTCGGAGCAGTTCTCCATTTCCCTCTGCCGCCCTTTGCCCTCACCTCCATTTCCTTTCCATCTCTGAGCCTAATCCCCTCTAGTGGTGCATTCCAGCACTCAGTTCCAAGGTCAGTTCTGGGGGAATGATGCTGTCGGGCCACCATACCGTGGGAGGGGCCAGTATTAAAGACGACTGAATAAGCCGACGTGTGTCCTGTCGGTCACTGAACAGCTGATAGTCCGGATATAACATGGTGTCAGAAGTTAAACTTCGCCTCTAGCAAGAAGAAAATGAATTCGCTGAGATCCCTGCCCACTCTGAGCCTTGATGGGAACATATCTGAAAACTGGAGACGGATTCAACGATTCAGGCTGTGCATGTGGGCGAGCGAGAAGGCCGTGGAAACCGGAGAAGTAACAGCGCTCGCGATTGCTACCACCGCGCCGGCGAACGATCCCGGGAGCTGTACGGCGCGTTCACTTTTGCGGTCGATAAAGTCAAGCAAAACGGGAGAAAACGGTACGTGGCACTGGACATAAAAGGAAATCCTGCAAGATTCAAAACAAACACAGCAACAGGAGCGAATGTGTTTACCAAAAGACTGGCCGGGAAAATCACAAAGTCCTCCTCATGGTGCATCCCAAATTCAGAGAGACGTCTCTCTGGGATATGAAGGAAAACAAGCTACCGGTAGCAGGCAAAGGCAGTCTACCGTGCACGCTGAAAGGGAAGACGCACGTGAGTGAGTTCTCTGTTGTGAACCGAGCGGTCGCAGAACCCCTACTGGGCCTGTGTCAAACTGAATCTGGCGAAACTGATGCCAGCGCCATTCTGGAGAAGTGTCACGGTGTATTCAATGGCCTGGGATGCCTGAAAGAACCATACCACATGCAAATCAAACCAGATGCTACCGCTGTCATACGCTTCCTATAGGCGACATATGCGACCACCTAGGGCGCCTTCTCGAAGGGGGCGCCCAAATTGCACCCAGAAAAAAACTAAAAATAAACACTGGATTCGAACCCCGGGTCGCTGCAGGCATTCTGCCTACACGGCTTATCTGGTTGAGCCACCGGGACGCCGTCGGTGCCCACAGCGCGGCCGTGATGGCTCGCCTGCTCAGATGCAAATGGTTAGACTCTCGAAGTCATTCACATTGTGTTGGGAGAGGCATCTCTTGCCCAGGATACACAAAACAACCGAGGAGATTCGCAGGGCAATAGAGACGCAAAAGCAAAGACAGAAGGCTCCCGGGGCAGACGGGGGGGGGCGCGGTGAAGCCGCGGTGTCAACGCTGGCTTCTTCCCACGCCGGCGCTGCTTTTCCGAGTCTCCTGCCGTTCGGACCCATGGGCGACAGTCGGTCAGACTCAGCTGGGTGAAGCTCCTTAATATGTATGTTTGTCTTCCAGCGGGACCCACGGAGCAGCGCCGTGTGCGGTTATTATTATTATTTACCTTATTATCCGCTTTGATCATTTTTTTTTTTACACACGTGAGTGGTTTGTTTGTTTAAACCGGGGTCTTCCACCTCATCTCACTGCCTGGTTCCACTGAACCCGTGCAGCCAGAACTGCTCCAGCACTATATGACAGAACAGGAAGGGACGTGGTGGCACTAAAAAGGGGAATATGTGAGAGTGCAGGATCATGACAATGGGAAATGGCATCCAGCAGTGGTCAAAGACATACGCTTATATGTAGTTGAAGTGCAGTGGCAGTGGGGTACAACAGAATACGGAAGAGACTCAATATGCATTCACATGTCACTCGGGGATCAACAGAGGATCAGGCAGCAAACAAGGGAAGAGCACGCAACGGCACAGAACAGCGGTGCAAGGCAGACCGACGGGGACCACCACAGACACTCCATGCACACACAGTGGAATGATAATAAAACGTCCAGTCGGATATGAGGATTAACCGAAAAGCAAGGAAATGAAAAAAAAAAAAAGAAAAGTCACTGTACTGTGTTCAAAATGTCTAGTCCACCTGTTGCTCAGGTTTTATTGAGACTTTTTCCTCTAAAAAAAAGAAAAGGAGACCAAAAACAGAAGTTTTTATGGGGAGTTGGCTGTTTTTTTTATTTATTTTTGTTCATGTTAATCCTTACTCCCCAGTGATGTTTATCTGGATGCATACATGTGTCACTAGTGTAATTTTTTGTAGAGGAGAGATGTATTGATACTGTTGGGACACCGTACTGTGGGGGGCCAGGGGCCAGTATTAAAGATGGCTAAAAAGTAAAAGTGTGTCCTGCCGGTCACTGAACAAGCTGATAGTCTTGGTATTAGACTGGGTGAGAATCGTAAAAGGAGTCTGCCGTGGCTCTCGGACAGGCATGGTCAATTAAGGAAGTGCTTCCAGTAATCGAAATAAACTTGCACTCATAAGGTGCGGATCGCTTTTTTGTTTTACTTCAAATCTTACCGGAAGGCTGCTTTCTGAGCGTCTTATGGTTGCTCTGAGAAAGCAGCGCGCATGGCATCTGTGTCCACGTCCTTTGGTGACGGGGAGCGGAGACCAGCGTTTCCGTTATCCGGTAATTGCAGGTTTTTGACCAGAAAATTTTCTCGAAGTCCGACATAATTAAATCTCTCCAGTCATAACGTCCGATGTAAAAAAGAAATTCCCTCGAAGCACAATTTGAATTAGTGCTTGGCAATAAAACGATAACGATTATTATCGCCATATTTTTTTTCTCGCTGTCCAGATGAAATAGATTTAAAAAAATGACGCGGATCTGGTCATTTCCACGCTTGGTAAGTTGCAACGGAAAGCCAATGAGTTCGGACGGTCTGAAGCTGACCTTTCACCTCTGACCAATCACGTTTGTCGATATAGAACTTAGCCCCGCCCCTTCCCTTGTGGACAGGTTGCGCTTGTAAAGACAGTAGCCACTGGCGTTTTTTTTGGATATTTAAGTTCTGACGAAAAGCAGACGCTAAATATTTATGTGTTGTAAAATATGTCGACAGGACGTCCTGACAAAGACGGACAACACCACAAACTTTATTACTTATATCGACCGACTTGCCATATTGATTTAGTTTTTAATTTGATCAAAATTTTATTTTAGTAAAATGTTAATTAAAGCGGCTGCACTTGTTACTTATTGTTCACAAATGGAAATTATTTGATTTCATGTCATAATATTCGTAATTTTTATGTATTTATTTTAAAAATAGTTTTCACTAACTTAGGACTTAGGACTTAGGACTTGTTTTATTTTGAATATTCAATAAAAAATATCCTACATCTACATGCCTTGATGGCGTCATTCTCTATATAGCCTGCTTAACAATTGTTTTTAAGCTCAATAAACAAAGATAATCTGATCGGAATCTCTCCCATTTGTCCGGGACGTTGAAATCTCCCAGGACACATACCGGCGCCAATTTTTTACAACGGAAACTCTGGCGGAGACACTCCTCCGGTTCAGAGACCGGCTTGGGGCGGTGCTGGAGTGGCTCGGAGCCCGGCGGGGAGCGTGGGGGTTCTCCGGAGCGGGCCAACACTCGAAACATTTCACGGTCCCCCATGTGGAAAAAAAAGTCAATAACTTGTGATTTTGATTTAGGATTCTAAATGCGATATAAAATGATGGGATGATACACGGATATTCCTGTCTATTTACGCACCAATGTCCGGAACGCACGTCGCATCGCGCAGGTAAAGGCGGAAAAATTAGCGGGTCGACCCGGGTGTCCTGTTCAAATCAGTGCCTTCAATTTATGGGACAATAACTCTCAAAATCAGCAAACTACGCTATTGATTTTGTATTTCTAATGAGATGTTTCTTCTTTTTTCACCGACTTCCATTCAGTCCAAGGTTTTGAGCAGCCATTAGCCGTACTGCAGGTTATGGCCCTTAATGGTTGCCTGGCAGGGGGTTTTACAGGGGAAGGTTGCCTTTGTCTCTCCGCTGTCGTGTCTTCTAGCTGACCACGGAAGGAAGGGGTCAAACCCCCGGAAAACCCATGGCTGATCCCACCCCAGAACTGAGACACGCCCCCGCAACCTTTGGCAGCATGTGAGCAGATCATGCCACGGTCAGGGGTTTGCAAGAGCTTGTCAATAGAAATATTCCGATAAACCGACAGGGTACCTCGGTTTTCTTTTTCTCAGTGTGTATGTGTGTGTGTGTGTGTGTGTGTGTGTGTGTGTGTGTGTGTGTGTGTGTGTGTGTGTGTGTGTGTGTGTGTGCGTGTGCTAGTGGGTGTGTGTGTGCGCGCGCGCGTGTTCTTTGCGTACCATTTGTGTGTATGCCCCAGCATGCATGTGAGAGAATGAGGCCACCGGTGGGCTTCATGGATTTTTCCCTGCTGATTCTCTCCAGTGCTCAGTGACCGGTCCCTCGAGGCTGCCTGGTGAGCCCGAGCCTCATTGATCACTCCCCACACGGTCTACAAGCAAATCCCTGTCTGCTGTCGACACACACACACACACACACACACACACACACACACACACACACACACACACACACACACACACACACACACGCACACACACACACTCCAGAACTGCAGTGGCATTATTCCCTCGTGGAGAGAAAGTTTGACAGTACTTCTATAACTTGGCAAATCCCCCAAATAATGTTGAAGATTGAGGACGCTATATAACCCTTCACAAGGTTATAATTAAAACCAAATGTCAGCCAGGCAGTCCTTCCAGAGATTCCACATAGTTTCCAAACTCCGCGATAGGAGGGAGAATATTTGTGCCACCTGGTGGTGGTGAGGAAACGCGGCTGGTCACATCTGGTAGCCGCAGTGAGTGCAACATGAAGCATCCTTTAAGGTTTCGCTCTGACTTTCTTTACACTGCGAGGGTCACAGGGAATCAGTTCTGTTAAAAACCCCACCGCGCGGAGGGTGAAGGAAAGAACTTTTGAACCCCTTTCTCCTCCGGCTTTTCGACACGATTCAATAATAACGATCGCGAACGCATCTGAGAATGTGAAATATGTACTAGAAGCCGGAAAGATGAAACCCCCCCCCCCCTTCTCGGAATTCCCAGAAACTCTGTGGAAATGCGAGTCAACAGCCCAGGCTGTAAAACCCTTGAGCACCAACGCAGAGGTGTCGGTAGCGTGAGGTTTACGTAACTCCAGCTCAGTCAAGGGTTGAAAACCCACAAGTAAACAAGTAAAACCAGGATACTGCCGATTGAAAACCTGCTTGACTTATCCCCACCATATAATTATGAACCATTCCCTTGCTAAACAATCCGGGCAATTGGTGCTAAATTATGCTGGGGTCTATTAGGGGGCTTTCTTTATTTAGAATGCATATATGGAAACAATGTTCTTTCCACGCTCAATTGCTCCCCGGTACATCCCCCTCCCCCCCGCACCCCGTGCTCCCAACGCCACTCCTCTTAAGACAGTCACCCCCGGCGATCAAGATGAATTTGTCTCGCAGAGATGGGCCCGACCCCTGAAAGCTTCACCGTATTTGCGGCGTTTTCTTTTTTTTTTTGCGTTTGACAGCATAATTGCCAGAGTAGGCAGCACCCCCTGCAATTAAAAGCCCTGAAACTACTGACAGTCAAGGACGGAGGTGGGGGAGCGCACGGCGGGGATGGCACCGCGCCTCAACAAAGGTGCTCTTTTGAGGGAGGGATTCGTAGAACACCCACCACCACCCCCACCCTGACGCCGTACTTTGGCACAAAGCTGACGAGACCACAGGAAGGGTAGCGGGCGTTGGAGGGGGGGGGGGTGTTGATCGTAATTAAAGTCCAGATGAACTCATAATAGATTCCTGGATCTCAGCAGGCGGGACCAGGGAGGATTCTCACAGCAGCGACCTAATGAGGTTAGAAGCAGGACCTTCCTGCCAATTAGTCTGTAACTGGCTTTTTTCTTTTTTACCCCGAGTGAGACGTTTCGACGATCGGTGGAGTCGCGAGGGGATGCGACTCTTAAGGATGTCGGACAGCGGTCCCTTAAACGCAGACGTCGGGGGCTGTGTTCACTTCTGGTTCCGGTCCTGGTCCTGGTCCGGGGTCTGTCGCTGTACAGATCGATGAGCCAGTTATGGAGTGACAGGCACTGTAGCCTCCCCTTTGGCGCGGAGCTGACTGACTGTTCACATCAAGGTTGAAACAGACAGACGCCCAGAGACACGGGCACAGACACAAACAAACACACACATATATATATACTGTACGCGCAAATACGCATTCGCTTTGACATAGAACAGAGCATGGCCGGGGGGAAATGACTGTCACCAGGAGTGTGTCGAGTCCAAATAATCCTGTTTCTGGTATTTTGGTATAGTAATTTGTGTTTGCCCTCTGCACGTTCAAAATAAATCAAGAAATATTTGTTTATTTATTTTTTTAATTATGTATTTCAATGAATCATCCATGGCCGGCCCCGGCAGCTTGTTAGACAAACAAAGTGACTGGAGTTACAGTCTGGCAACAACGTGGCTCCAACCTCTTGCCGAACCGACCCTCCATCACGTGAAATCAATAAATGTCAGCTCCGGTGCAATATCGGGAGTGTCGAGACCAAACTATTTCGGCGGGTCCAGGTTCTCCACTGGCAGGCCAGCGGGATTATCCCTGATATATAACTCGGCTGCATAACCCTCTGCTCCGCTTGTGGGGAATGTGCACGGCCGTGCTTTACTGTGCATACACGCCAAGGTCTCAACAGACGCTCTGTAGTGCAGCCCATGCACCACTTGTGCTTCAGCCGGGACTCAAACGCGAGTTATGAAGAAGCAAAATCACTACGAAGTTCCATCGGCTGAGACACTTTGAGCAGTATTTTAGTTCCGCCACAACTCTGCAATGCCATAACATGAAGCGTCTGACTCAGCGGGCCAATAATTAGCCCCGGAAGCGTAGTTATTATTTATGACTGCCACTTCCTGGTTTGACAAGAAACAAAGTAATCCCGCTTTGATTAGTCTGTTTGTGTTCTTGAGACAACAGAATATTCGTTCAGTCACGGGACAAACAAACGCGCGAGGGCTCAGGGCTTTCGAAATTCAAAACATCTTCCAGAATGTGAGAAGGCAGTGGGGGGGGGCGCGGAACCAACCTCGCGCACAAAAAAAACGACACCTTTTAACAACGCTGATTTTGCCGTTTCGAGTGCTTTGTTGCACCGCGTACCGCTCAATTTTTTTGGGGTTATTTAATCTATGCGTACACAAGTCGCGATAATGACGTTGCAAATAAGTCGGGAGGAGTGCCTGCTTGGTTTGAGCACGGCTCCCCGCCTTTCCACTTTTACAAATCGATACTTAACAGGTGCTTATTCACAGTTGACCAGTGATTGTGTGCCTTCGACTTGTTTTGGAAACGCAATTGCCTGTTCAGAACGAAAGGAGCAGCGCATTGCTGATGGAGCACATACCCTGTCTGGAACCAATGGGTCCATCTCGCCAGTCAGCTGAGGGCTCTCAGGAACCCATTACCCGCAGAGAGCCGCTGAAGAGCGGGGCTGTTGGCTCGGGTTCAAGTTGAACAAGAGGCCCGGTTCGCCGCTTGATGCCTGCCACTAGACTAGAAGATAGCAAAGTGAAGAGCAGAGAAGCCAAAGATCAGTTTCTACGACACCGGCAGCAGAAATTGCATCGGTTGACAAAATGGTCAATGATGGAGTGACCTCACCCCTATGTTTCCGATCGTCTGGCCTCCATTATCGGCATTTTCCCCATCGGCAGTGGGCACATGAAACACCTTATGTTGACGAGCTCTGCTGACATCCTTTTATTCTGTGCCGGTCGTTCAAATAATGGTTACATAAGGAGATCTTAGAAGTAATCCGTCGAAAAACACCCGCGCTCAGAAGTCCCTTCAAACAAACCCCATCAAGGTCCCCGTCTCCGTGCTCGCACGGCGACCGCCTGCGCCTTCTTTCGTTCAGCAACATTGACAATAGCTCTGAGATGACTTTTCGTCCACCTTGGGCTCCGACAAACATTACGTGTGGCGGGCACGTTTGATCAATGCTTCCCAGATGTGGGCGAGATGTTGAAAAAAATGTCAAACGTACCCACGCCGTGGCCACTGCGGTTCGTGAGTTGGGATCTTATCTTGATACATCGAGCTGTGACGCTAATTTATTTCCTTTGCCGCCTCTAAAAGAGGGAGTTGGAGGGAGGAAGAAAAACCCACTTTAGGATAATGAACGGACAATGAGCGGTAGAAATAATGACTGTTTTGGCAGGGAAATGAAAATAAATTAGCATTTCCAAAAGGTAATTCCTGAGAGACAGGCATGCAGGGGGTGAGAAGAAAGACAGCAACTGTTCTGAGATAAGAATATCAAATCGCTAATGAATTTCCAGGAAAGCCGCGCGTATCGCCGAGCCACACTTTTCTCGCCGTCTCTGTAGATTTAACTTAGTCGATACTTTCTCGTTGATCAGACCTCTCCTCTCCTCTCCCAATCCGTCTTTTCCCCCTTACTTTCCTCTTTATCTCGATAATGACTCTGCGATAGAGGCCGATACCCCCGCCTCCCCTCCCGCCATCCGGTCCGCGGGGCTCTCCGGGGCCTCCGCAGCGAGGAAAGACGGGGCTCGGGTAGGCGAAGGGGTGAAATTTATCTCTCCGCCACCCACGTCTCCAATTGAAAGTCAAGCGCGGTCGTCATCGCGATCATCATCTGCCTCTCCTCTGACGTCCCCTCATCCCGATCCATCTGGAAGTTCCCGGCGTGATTTGTTTGCGCTGGGGCCTTAAGAGCAGATAGCGGTGCTAAATGGCCCGGGCCGCGGTGAAGGATGTGACAGGGACGAGAGCCCCGCGGGGTGGGCTGGGTAACGCGAGACACATCTCATCCACGTCGCAAGACTCGGAACTGAAAGCCAATTTCGATTTTATTATTGGCCTCGCCGCCAAAACCTCAATGCGATAACTGCTTGGAAATACACTCGGTTCCCGAGGAGACAGTAATTCCAGATAATATACTGACAGTTTGCAGAGACCCTGACGGTTTCTACTTTGCCCTCTCATGACCGTTAAAGGCCCATGTGACGGACGGCGCCGTTAAGATCTTTATCACACGGCCGTTCGTCATTACACGAGGCCCCCGTGTAGGAATTAAACGTAGGGCTGCGATATCGTGCAAACATCCTGCGGATACGTTTGGGCAATACCGAGGGAACAGCGCTACCAGATGAAGAAAGAGCGGTGAAGAGGTACTCAAACCCTTCATTTAAGTAAAAGTACAAATAGCCCAATACACCCGGGGCGGAAATTATGGGTCCTTGAAATGACAACAAGATTTTTAGACCCCTGTCCCCCCTGGGAAAAACAGAGTTGTACCCCTGAATATATCATTGTAAACATAACTATATAATTGTAAATAATATGCGTCTCAGCGCCCCGATCAGCCAGGGATGATGCGCCAGTGAGCGGTGTTTTTATTTGAGAAGTAGGTTATTTTGTTTTATTCCGTTTCCATATGTATCAAAACAAGCACCGTGCATGATAGGGACATGTTCTCCGCCTCCGCCCAAAACCAAAGTTACAGTATCGAGATAAATAATTACTCTAGTTAAAGTCAAAGTACCACATGTGACATGTACTTGCTCTTAAATGTACATTTAGAGTAAGTACTCTTAAATGTACTTAAAGCATTGAAAGTAAAAGTACTTGTCATAACCCTAACCCTGATATAAGATCGCCTATAATACTTCATGAACTGCCGCTGTTGCCTTCCATGCAAATCAGGATTACAATTTTAAATTTTAAATCACTATTTTAAATGAACAAAGACATGGACCTAATGAATCACTGATGAGCAGTTTCATAGATCCAGGTCCTGATTTCTCTTTTTAAACTCGAGTAACGCAACAGTGTTTGAAATGTATGAATTATGAATAGCCAGATGGTTGTTGGACCACATGGACCATCAAATGTGAAGTTATTTTCGGAATAAATAACCTTTGGGGACGGAACGGGAGGGAAAATATCGCCTCGTCCATTCTGCTGATGTCGGCGGAGGCAACGCAGCACAGTAAGTAAATGTTAATAAAATGCCGAGAGGGAGAGGGAGGCGGACTGCGAGCCCGAAAAACAAAGGGAGAATGTCCTTCTCGAGTTCTCTTTTGAATGAAAAGGTCAGCCGCCGTGCAGTGCGGGTTATTAGGAGTTACAACGACAAGCAACGCCAGGCGCCAAATCTGCAATGAGGAGCAACGGAGCGCCGGTCACAAACAAAAACGAGTGCGAGAGGCTCAAATACTTTGAAACGGCGACGACTGATGAAAGGCCGAATGTTGGAAAACTTCTGTTTTATACAACGGACCAGATCTTTACCGTCCTTTGCCCAGAGGTAGCACATTCGGCCAATCAGCCCAAACACCAATGGTTTTTTTCCCTGACAACAAAACGAGCGTGCATCCAGCCGCACTTGCTTTCGAGTGACTTTGATGGATCTGCCGTTCTGCTCCCGAAGCATCCATTACACGCCGCGAGACTAACAATGCGGCCGAGACAACGTGGGACCGAGGCCGCGGGTACAGTGCCAGGAATCGGCATGATATCCGAATAAAAATGCACACTCTCCAGGGCCGCGGCACCAAAAAGGTTAATAGAGTGCACACAGTGTATTCTTCTCGAAGAGATTACAATTAAATTACCCTCAAAGCCGGGACGACCGGCTCAACTCACGGGAGAAGAACAAAGGGGAGAATTAAGGCGTGCCGCTATTTGCAACACTGTCACTTCGCACAAAGACCACTGGAGCGAGTAAATACTTTGCCTCCTCCGCCTTTTAATTTCTAAACACCCCGAGCCCGCGCGCATCAGCCGGGCTTGACGTTGTAATTTCGGGGGCCGTCATCCACAAGCGTGCGACCGTACCCGTGATACCTGCGTTTTGATTCTTACTCCGCCCGAGAAGAAGAAAAAAAAAGAAAAGAGGACAGACGCAAACAAGCATAAGCAGTCTCCGTGGGAAGCTCGCGCTGATGGGTTTAACACACGGCGGGGCTGTCTGCAGGCATTAGCCGCCCGCGAGCGCCAGACCTGACAGAGCGGAGGGACGCCGCGGATGTTCAGAAATAATTTGCAGAAGCCCCGTAATTGGCTGCGATCTGGCCAGTGGCCCCGAAGCAGAAGTCTCCCGGGGCCTATATATCAATGACTCTTCCTAATACGGGGCTGAAACCACACAATCGCACTTGAGCTGTCAGGAGGAAGTACAGTAGCTGAGCCGGAGTGTTTCAAAGTTGCCCAAATCGCCAAACTATTCTCAGGCTCGACGAGTGCGTCTGGATGGACGGGCGAGCCGGAAGGTTTCCGGACGGGAAGGGTGGTTTCCGGGGGCCGCATAGAGCTTGCCGGCCGACTTTCACACCGCTGGAAGACACGCTGCTGTGCCAAGATGGAGGACAGGTACTCGAGGCGCCAGTCAGAGGCCGTCTGGGCCCGGATGTCTGACGCGTCACACTAGTCAGACCGCCCTTGTCGAAACAATGGATTTCTAATCCAGACCAAACGAATGATGATCTTTATATCGGGGTAAACACAGCAAACTATAGGTCTAGACCTCTCCCCAGACCTTTCCCTAAGCCTCGGAAAAAACGCCCTGTATAGGGGATGTGTTTCTGCTCTTTAAGGATGCGGCCGAGGGTATTACTTGCAGATTGTTTAAGCCCCTTATTTTGGATTGACCGCTCACTCCTGTCATCCGTATCGAGCGCGCGTCGATACCGCCGCCATATAATTAGCACGCCTGGCTCCTGCTCTGAACTCTTAACCGTATCAGCCGCATCCGGATCCAGACGAGGTCTTTCATGTGTCTGCAGAGCGAGGCTTTTATCGGGGTCTACTACCGAACAACGGCATAAAGGCGTGTTTGGATCCGGAGCGTCTGAAGGACGTTAATGTGCTTACCGCTCCGGCTTTTTTAATGAGGCAGCGCTCAACCGCCGAGGCTGCGCTAGTCCTCGATTATTAGACTCGCGGAAGATCCGTCTGTCATCTCGGGCTGGTTGTGTTTAAGAATACTTTCCACTTTCTTGCTTTCCCCACTGTCTGGCTTTCTCTCCCCATTAAAGGCTTAAAAAAAAAAAAAAAACCAAAAAACTGCAACGGCTTCATGTCTTTTCAGAATGCGGAGACGGTAAACATTAGAAACTCCATTAAAAGGGAAGCCAGCGCTTGCATGGCGCCTATTGATTTAACACATTGCAGGTAACGGGGTGGATAACATCCGGGGGGAGAGAGAGAGAGAGAGAGAGAGAGAAGTTTGTGGCAATCACGTCCCTCGTAGCCACAATATTCTCTCCCAACGCAGAGGGAGTCTGGCCTTGACGCGGCCCGCTGTCGGGCGGCGCAAACGATCCGACGAAGGCGACGACGCAGGTACGTATGTGCGGCCGGCGCCGTCGTCGTCGTCAGCCGGAAAGGCGTGCGTCTGCGCGCGGCGGAGAACGTCGGCGCCGTTTCTAGCGGACGCGGGCCGCAGCCGTGAGTGCTGTACCCGCTTCCCGGTCGCTCTGCTCCGTGTGACAGTGACAGACACTGTCGCAGACGGGCAAAACGGCGGCTGGAGGAAAATAAGAAAAACAAAAAAAAAAACTCAAGAATCAAGGGGGAAAAACAAAGAAAGCAAAGAAAACCTTGAAGGCGCCGCAGCACAGAGCGGTAGAGGTGACCGGCGCTCAATCTGAGCACTCAGTCATGTAAGGGATTGAGACAGGAGGCTGGCCCAGACCCCCGAAAAGGGTTCCCATTGAACAGAAAGTGGCCGGCAAACCTTGGTGAGTGTTGCCGTCAAGAGGACAAACGTGTCGTTGGACTTGCAAAAGAAAATGAAGGTGCACTGACAACGCTCATTTTATTCTACCTGCGCATTAGGATTTTTAAGTGAAAATCCTCATTTCCAAATGTATGATGAACGGAACTTCTCGACCACCACGGAACCGGATGTGGGAACCAAACTTATTACTTAGACAGTAATTCCAGTTCGGCCGCCTGGGAGTTGCGCTGGTCCGACTGGGGACGGACTGGGAATTGTTTGGTGCCCCTCGGGGATTTGCGAACACGCGTGGACGCAGTCGTGCAAGGTGTGGCACAATGCACAGCGCATCTGTGTCCGCGCGGCGTAGAAAATGCCGCACGCGGAAGCCCAAAAGGAACGTTTCGTTCGTTTCGTTGATTCGCCTTGGAGCTCTGGCCGTCGGAGAGATTAAAAGACGGTGAAAGGTGGGTAAAGGGGAATTCGTCCCCCAGAGTCGCTCACAGACGGAACATCCGAGTGGCAACAAATTACCCAGGGGTCCCCGGTGCTCCGCGGCACTGGAGCAGCTCAGCCGTCATAACAGCAATAATGAATCTGCTTTTCATTTCCAATTAAATGGATCCTTATAGCATTCCAGCCGCATCGATTCCTCGGCAAAACCACTGCTCTGTCGAAAGGGCGTCGGGGCCGGGGCACCGAGTGGGATTCGAATCGGGCTTCGCTGCACATTGGCTCGAGTACAAAACAAAGAGGTGGCGATAAATAATAATTAAAAAAATAAATAAAAAAGTCCCCGGGGAGGAGCAGCTTGTGCACATAGCTCAAAAAAGAAAAAATTCTCGACCGCCTTTTACCGACCCCTGATGGCGAACGATGAAGACTTGGGGAGTTATGATGCAACTCTTCCAGCAGGTCTGGCCGGGCGGGCGGGCTTCTCTCTCTCTCTCTCTCTCTCTCTCTCTCTCTCTCTCGCCGGCGGCGGCTGGAGTTGCAGCACCAGAGACGTGGGGGAGAGGTGACAGCGATGGAGAGTAAGAGGCCCCCGCGCCGACTTGTGCACTTGACAGCTTTTTAATCTCCAACTCCCCCCTCCTTCCTCTCCTCTCGCTCTCACACCTGCCAGCCCACGGAGGCGCTTCCCCGCCCGCCGGACTGGAGACTTAATTAAATTTTCCAAGGGTAATGTCAGGCACCGGCGTGATGACGGCTTCATTTGGAGGCGTCCCGCCGCTTCAACGCCAAGCCCCCGTTTGTCGCCGAGCGGGCCGCACCGCCTGCTCCGAGCGCCGGTCCTGTTACGCGAGGCCATGGCGTCGTCGGACGGTGTTTGCTGGTTGCAGACCGAGCAGTCAGAATTGCATCACGCCGCCTCCAAGGCGCCGACTCCCACGGATGAGAGACGCGCGTCCGCCAAACTGTGAAATGAACAAACCTGCGAGTGAATATGCGGAACGACTGACATCGGACGCAATGCGTGAACTAAAAAAAAAAAAAAAAAAAGAGACAATTCAGATGCTGTGCGTTCTTTTTTCTTTTACGACTGAAACATTCGGACAACGGGATTTTGGGCGCGTGAGGCCAGCGTGATTTAATGTGCTGATTTCACGGTCGGCGTCCCTGCAAGGTCACGTAACTAATGAAGTACGACTAGGAAATAAGTTTATGGATTAGTTGAAAATCACAAATAAGCTCACCTAATGCAGGTGACAGGGAGTCAATAACAGACTGACTGAACCGCGAGAGAGAGAGAGAGAGGGAGACAATGCAAAGAGGGATTGTGTCTGCTTGTGCGACTGAGAGAGAGGGAGAGGGAGAGAGGGAGAGAGAGAGGGATTCTAAAGGCAATCAGGGGCAGAAAAAAAACAACAAATTATAATTATGATAATGATTTGGATTTTCTACTTCATTAACCACCATTTCGAGCCGGTTGATCGCAAGCGTTGCTCGGTCTGAAGTCGCCGTAGCAACCAGGGGCTGAGCATGTTTGAGATACAGAGACGGAATACTGTGTGCGCATGCGTGCGTGCTGCACCCAGTGCATCTGGGTGCACAACTGTGTTCACATGTGCGTGGGCATGTGTGTGGTGACTGCTGCAGATGGCGGGATACTCATTCAATCACTCTGCTGCTATTTCAAAGCCTGTCTGAGGGGCGGGAGGGAATATAAAATAAAAAAAATAAAATAAAATAAAGAGTGCCATTTGCATGTTATATAGGAATCCAGTGTGAGTCACTGATGAGTGGCTGCACCATTATTCATTATTCGGGTGTATGTGCGGGAGTGTTGCCCGCAGTTATCGTGACAAAACAGCAGGTGGGAGTAGAGTTCAATAAAAGGGCGGTAAGTCATTCCCGTTGAAACTGGGTTCCATCTGACAGGCCCGTCCCTATTTAAAAGACTTTAAAAATACTTTTTGAACATTAATTTATTAGTGGCCAGTGTCCGTTGTATCTTCACAGCAAGGAGACGCTCGTGGATTTTTCAACCAGTCGGCCTATGAGGAAACACACGCCTCAAATGGGCCAAGGCCCCAGCGACCCCACCTGCCATCTCGGGCGACCCGCTGTCGGGGCCGGGCATCCCCCCGGGTTCGGGGACGAGCATGAGGACTTGAGCAGGAACAGATAGAGGACGAATGCCTAGAAGTCCTTTCATCGCCGGTTGACATGCCATAAAGCGCCGTGCCCATGCGCGGCAAAATGCAGGAGCGATGAGTCAACTCGTGATTTTTTTTGAATTGTTTTTTTGTTTTTTTATCATCAAACTAAATCACAGGTTCACTGCGGTGGACATGAGTGGTATTTTCCGGCTCCGCAAAGACAAAGAGAGAAATTAGCTGCTTTATACTTCTAGATTGCCACTGTCAATCAAGAGCAGGCCTCCATTTGCCTCACTTGTTCAACTGGAAACCGATTTAAATGAGCAGGTCAGAAATATGTGAGCGAGACAGAGAGAGAGAGAGAGCGAGAGAGAGAGTGTGTGTGTGTGTATGTGTGTGTGTGTGGAGAGAGAAAGAGATGCTCGGCCACCTTATCGCAGTGTTTTGCCGCCGTGCAATAATTGATTTGGCTTTGTTTTCAGAAAAACATGACAATCTACAGACACTGCAAGTGGCCTCATCACTGTGTGTATGTGTGTGTGTATGTGTGTTTCACCATCCGGACTGTGTGTTCCTTGAAGGTTCTTGATGTCGCTGCTGCCCATCTGCTGAAACAGTAAAATACAGTGTATTTCTACCATTCCCTTAACAACAATACAACACACCCACCCACCAACACACACACACACACAATACTAATACACTTTGTTTATTTTGTACAGCACTTTTAAAAACATGAAGAGTTTGAAAAAAACAAAATAACCTGTGTTAAAAGAACAATGTGAACTGTTGAATACGTTGCACTGAGCCCCAATGAAAGCGTCATAGCCTGAGGAAACTCATTCTGCGCGTGGGCGTACTGGATAGTACACCTACGGGAAACTATACCCGCGTAGTCACGGGGTTACCAATATCAGGGCGGCGATTGCCATCGTAACGACTACTGACCATACGCATTTGACCAGTGGAGGGACAACGGGATTCGTAAACAAAGAAATCAAGACATCAATTTCGAAGAATTCTTCAGGTGACACCGACCCAAAACTTTGCGGCGTAGATGGGAACAGGACTTGACCGTGGCGCTTGGGTAGTCCAACAGGGTTAGAAAAGCAGAGGCGGTCAGGGAGTCACTTGGTTCTTCATGGCTAGGGAAATAAAGCAACCTTCCAGCTTCTGACTGTGTGAAAGATATGAGTCGCTTTCCCCCCCCCACACATTGGGGAAGAGGTTTTCGAACTGAACGTCCCGGAATATTCGTCTAGAAACTGAATTTGAGTCATCCAAGTCATGTCTCGCAAGTCGAGCAGCTGATCGCTGTCGGTGCCACGTTATCGATTCCCCCCCCCCCCCCCAGTTTTAACCCGTTTGCTGCCAATTTGCTTCCACGTGGCAAGGCAAGGCTTTTGGGAGACGGCAGCGGTGAATAGTTTGGTCAAACTTGGCATTATAAACGTACTAAGAAACGCCCGCTGTTCCCTCTTGACCGGTGTGCCAGCGTGACTCAACCTTTTCCACCCACGAGCTAAAACTGATTCACTGAAAAAGAGAAAAACCAAAGAAAAAGAAAATAAAGAGGAACGGAAAAACTGAGATTTAATGTCCAATATGCGCCGCGGCAAGCGACATATAACCGAGGCCTTTGTCGGTGGAGATAGTTGAGCTACTGCAAGCCGAGCACTTTTTGACGCCTCTTATCTCTAAATTAAGTTCTTCGTTAGAACTTCATTCACCACTAAAGCACTTTTCTACATACTGATGATCTCCCGCCGCCGGAGCCTTTGGCGCATCCGTCCACCAAGCGCCGGGAATGTTTCTCCGGCAAATTCCGCCGCCGTTCGCCGGACACCCCAGGCAAGCTGGTTTCGCCTCGTTAATGCCGAGCCGGCTGCACGCGGAACCGACGACATCCGCTTGTCACCCGGCTGGGAGACAAGGCGGTCACACCGCGACCACCAGCTGGACACGCTCCTCGCCCTTGTGCAGCCGGCAGTTTTCTAGGTCATCAAAGACGTGGAGAAGGCTGTAAAAAGGCGGTAAGCTGAACGACCACGCCTCTGCGCCCGCCGAAGGGTTCCATTCTCCACCGGAACAAAGACCGCAACGGGGGGGGGGAAAAAAAGGAACTTGAAGCACTTTCAAACAGAAGGGGGAAATTATCTCAATAATAGAAGATACAAACACCCTTTCAGTATAGACTTTTTTATTTTCGTTTTTACAGACTTTTTGTCACAACAAAGTCAGCAAGAGCATCTCTTTTTTTTTGTTTTTTTTTTGTTGTTGTTTTTTTGTTTTTTTTTCTTTTTCTCTTTTTCTCCATTGCGATGTAGTCGTTTGAAAGCAACCGAGAGGACAGCGACCATTTTCAGAGCGTAATAGCAGAGGCAGTTTTGACATGCAGCGAACTGGACGGGGCCGCTGGCTGAACCTAAGGAGGGGAGGGGAGACGCCCGTCGCCCGCACTCCCCACCGTCCAGCCACAGCCCCCACCCCCTGGTGCCCCCCCGGTAAGAGCACGCCCAATGCATCTAATATAAAACACACACACACAAAAAAAAAAAAAAAAAAAAAAGGCTGCGTCGATAACAGATTTTAGGCGTTAAACTTGTTCACTCCAGGAGAGACTAAATGATTGTAAATCTAAAAATCACTATTACGTAATGTCAACTTACTTTGCTTCAGCTTTCAGTAAATGATTACTTAATATCTTAATACTCTTTTTTTTTTTTTTTCCTCTAGATAGCCAGCATGGTGATTTGCTAAATAAAATATCATCTTTTATATTAGCCACGTTTGTTAGAAATGTCGTTTGAAATGGAACCAATTCGGGGCCAAATGGAAATGGGGGGAAAAAAAAAAAAAAAAAAAACGGCCGATGGCCCTCTTCCTTCCTGCGAAGTGAAATTTCAAGGGTTTGCATATGGACACAGACGATACCTGCACACTCACTCACGCACACATTCGAACACACACACACACACACACACACACACACATTCAAACACACACACACAAGTTACTAGAAAGAAATTTTTCAACCGTTCTCGCAAATGTTTGTAGCATCGTGCAATGCTAAGATGTTGTGTTATGATGAGACGAAGTGGCCGTACAATATGTAAAGGAGTATAAAATATGAACACGCTATAGAACTACTACAGTTTGGTTTCTATCCACAGTCTTAAAGAGAGGCTTGCACATAAAAGCTGTGAATTTGAAGTGCCGCGCTTTGCTTCTGCATTTTTAATTAACGGGAGTCTTGTTTTCAATCTGCGTGTTTCGGGCTCCAGGTGTGGGCCTTTTTTTCCCCCCTAAGTGTTTTGGTCCCTAAGGGAGACGCGATCGACAAGTCCACCTGTTAAATGGCAACCGAAAGAGGCAAAAAGAGGAGAGGAAAATTCCAAACAAATTTAGAAAATAAAAATTAAAAAAAAAAAAAAGGGGGCGAGGGAAAGGAAAAAAACCCCAAATAATACACCCCCCAAAAAAAACTAGGAAAGAAAAAAAAAAACAAAAAAAAAACAAAAAAAAAAAAAAACAGTGACCCTCCCAAACAGACAGAAAACAGCAGCAGTGCGGAGACAGAGGTGGTTTGGGGTAAAGGGGTGGGTCTGTCTGTAGTCTGGGACCACTGCGTCCATCTGTCTGTTTGTTCGTCCGTTTGTCCGCCTCGGCAGCCCCCCACCCTGCTGCGACGGCTCACTTGAGCAGCTCCTTGATGGCCTCGGACTCGGCGGCGTCCAGGGCGCTGAGGCCGCCCGGGCCTTTCCGCTCCTTGTCGGCTCCCTGCGGAGAAGGGGAACAGGACCGTTAAGTACGCCCGGCGGTGGTCTTCCCGGAGCGCTCGGAGGGGATCCCGCAATCTGACCCGTCGCGCCCCGCGCCGCTTTCACGCCGAATCAGCGGCTGTTTTGGCACCTGTTGGGACAAACGTGGGAGGGGTCTCTCTTCCTAAGCTCGCCTGTTGTGGCGGCATCATCCAATCAACGCCCCGCGAAGCACAGTGTGCGTCGATCTTGTGGCAGCCAGTGAGATTTGCTTTTTCTCTGCATCTCAAATATGTGTGTGCATACATTAACTTATCAACTTACACATCTGCCAGTGGGCCCACTTCCCAAATATGAAATAAAAAGCACGTAAAATCCAAAAATGACTTTTGGGAAAATCGGAATATAGAAAAACAGGAATATTTGTAACTATCTGCATTTGCATGAGCCAGACCCGACAATTCAAGTCAATTGTCCCTCGAAGGCGGCGTTGACACACTTGCATATTACAATTATCAACAAATGCCACCTTCCTGAGATTGTAAAGAGGTAAAACGATTCAAACTATTTATCAAGTTATATGTGCAGCTTTGAAAGTAGGTTGCGGTCGTCATGTTATTATATTGTATAAGGTTAGCCTAGCTCACAGAACGCTACTTGTTAAAGGTAACAGGACTGAGTGAAGGAAAAAATTCAACTCTGCTGAAAGCAAGAAATGGCAGTGGCTCTCACAGAGCTCCAAAGGAAAACCAGAGAGAAGGGAATGAAGAGAATGCTGGATATGTGATGGAGTGGGGGGAGAGGGGTGACGACAACAACATCAAAAGCAGGTAGAAAATAAACGGACGGCCGATGAGGGAGCCGACGTGTTCCACAAGCGAAGCGACAACAGATTTAATGGGCAGCAGAGGAGCATGTACTGGAGAGACGCGCTTTTGTTTGGTCTGCCAACTTTCGCCTCTTTGTGGAGGGCTTTACGGCGCTCTCTCAAAGAGGCTCCATTGTTGCGTGGAGAAGCGGGCAATCAAGAGTGGGCTGACCCAGTTCTGGTGCCAGAGAAGTTGGGAGGACGGCTGTTTGTGTGCAAATGTCATGCCACGGGAGCAGCGGAGCACGTCGCCAGCCGGGCAGATTTACCAGGGATGAGTGGCTGACCTGTTTGCTCTGAATCTCTAATTGGAAGGAAAGAACACGAGGGCTTTCGTCTTTTCATACGGTGCTCAAGTTTAACCAGATTGGTGCACTCCCGAAATATCTTAATACACTTTTTTTTTTTTTTAATAAATAGATTTCATACAATACAATACAAAAAAAAGCACCTTGCAGCTGATCACCGTGCAGTAAAATTCTGCGAGTTGTGGAGGTAAAGAGGACAGAAAAGGGGGAGCTGGCGCTCTTCTCCCCGCCACCTTCCTTCTCCAGCTCTGGGGAAGTCATTAGTACCTTGTTTCAAACCGTACCTAGTAACCGGACTCTGCAGGCCTCATTTTGTCGGCTGAAAACAACGCTGCACCTTGACCTGAGCCCTCGCACCATCAACGCTAACCCCGCCAGGGAAAAGACCAGGCATCTACCTGACAAAACCAATTACAGGCCTAGTGTATGCTACTGTATTTGAGGCTAAAGCATCTAATAATGAGCCTTCTCTGCCTCTCGCCACCCAGCCAAATTCCCCCCGAACCGTCTTCCTGAAAGTCTGCCACAGATACCCCATTCCCCCTGGGCGTTTACTCCCGGGCCACGATAATAGATCCAGCCTGTGCAATCTCTCCCTTCCTCTCTGGATACGGCTCACCGTCTCCCCTGGCCGCCCGGTGCTGTGCCACACTGCTCACACCACTTACAGTAATGAGCCTGCCTAACTTCAATGGTAATATTTCATGAAGACCTCACTAACCAAACATTATCCAATCAAAGAGATGCGAGTGGAGCAGCCTAATGAAAAGCAATGGCCTCCCAGGGCTCGCCCCCCAGTCAAAGAGCCAGGCAGCTTTATCATACAGATAATGTAGCTGTACAAAGCTGTGGGTCATGCTTACTTTAGGCCACTGGCTATAGCCTAGGGGTTCATTAAGTCTTCATTATTCCACGATGCGGTGGAATGGCACGAACTCCCAAAGCACAAAACTCCTGATGTACGAGGGCCCCTCTCTGCGCAGATTAAAAGTGCAATGCTTTACTGAGCCTATTGACCTGCCCGTACCGGTCAAACACCACAGCCCTCTGAGAGCTTATATTTTATATCCCACTGAATAAACAGGGAATCGATAATCCACGTTGGAGCAGCCGGTGTGGCCGGTCCAAAAACTAACCCGGGGAGAGGGTGGGAGGTTGGGCCAGTCCCTCGATTAAAAAGGGTTAAATCAACAAAAAATAAATAAAAGAGCCGCCTTCTTGTTAGATTCACAAGGCAGTAACATTGACTGCAGGTCAGGCGAGCGAGCCCACAGGAGCCGAGAGGTCAAAATGGCCACGGTAAAAAAATGATATTGGCATGAAAAAAAGGCTGGTGTAAAAAGGAGGCATACGAGAGCCATTCAAAATAGCTTTTCAGACATCAACCGCTTCCTTCAGCCCATTATGATAGAAGCGTTTCATCAAGGCTAAATTTAAAGGACAGGAAATAGCCGTCTGGTCTCAACACTCATTTCCTGTAGCCGAGCCAAGCCTTTATCTACATTGCAAATAAACAAACGGCTCAGGTCGAGGCACAAGCAAATAGGGAACCATTTGAGTTCTGCGGACAGAATTACAACGAGGCAAGATTCCAAACAGCCTGGATGAATATTATTGTCGCAACTTTGTTTCACTGATCTAATCCTGCAGTGTTAGCAGAAGTACTGCATGGGTATACTGTATGTGTGGGTGTGCTTGTGTGAGGTCGGGGGGGGAGATAGGCGGGGTCATTGTTGATTCATATTTAACTGGACGCCATCTCCAGTGTCTGCCTCTGTGAGCTGTACTCAGCACTGTCATCCCCAGACACGACAGCCCAACAGGGTTAAAATGGGCATTGATAATTCACAGATGAACACAGTGATGCTGAGGCTTGGGGCCAGCTCCAATAACGCTCCAGGGAACTTTGTCATTATGTCCACACATAAATTCCTGCCATGAAGCTATATAGCTATCTATATATATATATATATATATATATATATATATATATATATATATATATATATAATTTTTTTTATATATAATTCCCCCTCCCGCACACAGTTACAATCCAACTCTGTCAATGCACAGCCTTGATTCAGGACAGCCTCGCAGCTGAAGCTCCGCCTGGTTCAGAACCGACCGATTATGGAAGCGGCAGCGCTGCGGACGGCGTAGCCCTGGGACGATCCCTCCATCCGAGACACATGGCGAGCCTTCCCGGCTTTAAGGGTGGAGGGAACCGGGATCGGTTCTCGTGGTGACTCGTGACCTTTGGCTGCATCGGGGCATTAATCCCCGTCAGTGCTCAGCGGAGATGAGCGAGTGAGCCGGTAAGGGGACGCAGCGACGTGGGCTCCTGCCTATCTCTGCGCTCCACTGTAATGTAATCCCCATTCACGCGAGCCGTGGACCACTGACAAGTCTTGCCCGTCTTGCCTGTCGTGATACCGCGGACAAAAGGATTTTTAAACCTCGACCCCGGGGGGGGGGGCTTTATATCTCTGGAGGAGAAATGTTGTTCGTATGGCAGCCTATTTCAGTTAGATGGAGATTAGCAGGAGGGATGCTGGTGGATACGTATGACTTCTGGCAGAGAATTAAAATAAATGCTATAAAGCAGTCAGGGTGCAGACTATTTTTGCTGTGTTAGTTTTGTTAAATGACTAGGGTGCCTCTGTTGAAATGAGTAGGGAAGCTCTTCTTCACACCGCCTCATTGGGAAGACGACAGGTGCTTACTCACTGCGAATAACGGCACCCTGGGCCACCACAACACAGCACACACACGCTTATAGCTGTTTATTAGCTGTATAGACCATTAGCTGTCTGGACGACACCCATAGCTCTCCATATTGGGTCCTCCGAAAGGGCAGAGCTCACTATGTCTAATTATGATATTTTGTTTTAAGCCAAGGGGAGGAAGATCATCAATTTGCCATCACGCCTCTGCAACTGGGATGCAGATATCATTTGTTCATAACATCCATTTATAGCTGTGCTTGTCAGACATGCAGCCTTGTGTGAGACGTGGCTGATGAGCTAGTCTTCAATAAACCTTATGAAACCACAACTACCTCCCAACTAAAAACGATACTATTACAACAGTAAAACATGCTCATAGTTCCTGGGCCAGTGAGGCCATCAACACTAGGAATGTAACACCTCATCAAAACGCGTTCCCACAGGTGAACTATGGAGTATGGGAGAACAAGGGAGAATCTCTGGTAAATGCTCTCGAAAACAGAAACTCTACAACAGCACAAAGAAGCTGCTGAAGAGGCAGTGTTTGATATTTTGATAATCCTTCCCCAAAACATTTTGGGAACATCCCTATTCGATCACTACACATGTATTGGTCAACATTTATTATTTATTTTATTGAAGCACAGCATTGGAGTACTCAGGCAGACAGCCGTGCGCACAGACAGCATCATGCATTTCTGCATGATGCAAGCACACCACGCAGAAGCATCGATGAGGACGTTTAAACCAGGCTTAATACAATACCATGTGAGAACAGGGGCTGGCATTTGACTTCAACCAAATGCTGCTTTTTTTGCTGCTGATGGCCGCACGTTGGTGTTACTTTTGTTGTTGGCTGCTCGTTAGTCTGTTGCTTGAATCCAGTGTACTCTAGCTGTGCCTGTGCAAGTTTGTGCTTGTACAGGCGACTTCGACAGCAGTTTCCAGAGATTGAACGGTACAGTTTTGACACGGCAGGGTGGTGCAGGCATACAGACTGGGCCAATGTGTGAGAGCACACACACACACACAACACACACACAAAAACAAACAACAAAAACAGAACGCACAGCAGCAGTACTGTGTTTCAATCTAGGAAAATTCCAGCCCCGTCTCCACGGGACACAGGCAAACTGGGTCTTTTGTGGGTCGCTTTTGTCACATGGGTTACCTCATCAGCAATCGTGGCTCGCATTGAGCCTCCAATATGTCAACACGCCGATGGGTGAAGATCTTTGGTGTGTGTGTGTGTGTGTGTGTGTGTGCGTGCGCGCGTGTGCATGAATAAGGTGGAACAGGTATACCAACCTTTGCTAGCAGGATCTTCACGCAGGACAGGTGACCCTCGAAAATGGCTGACATCAGCGGAGTGATCCCGTGCTTGTCTGGTGCCTATGTGGTCGGGCGAGAGGACAGTTAGATGAGAGAGGGCTGGGTGAAGAAGAGTGAGATCCACTTAGTGCGGTCAGTGGGCACAGCATGCACCCTATGCCAGTGGTTCTCAAACTTTTTTTTTTTTTTTTTTAGTAGTGTACCCCCTCTAAGATCTTTTTTCAGCGGAGTACCCCATTCACTGGCATTGGGGGAAGAAAAGGAAACATACATAAAATAAATACATTATTTGTTACCGCACATAACATACATGAGGTACAGTGTGTACATCGTATGTGGTGTTTTTTTTTTTTTTTTATATATTCAACCAATATTTTTTTACACATTTTTAAATTTCCCGAGTACCCCCTGCAGTAGCACTAGGGGTACGAGTACCCCCATTTGAGAAACAGTGCCCTATGTAAGCGACATCATTCTTCATCAGAAAAATAAAAAGTCTTCTCGGGCTTTTTATTTCTCCTTCTCCTGACTTCTTATCGCGTCCATGAATTACCCAAGAGAAAAAGCCCACTCCCGGTATTTATCTCCCACGCTTGCAACATTTGGGACTCTTATCTTGATAGGCACGGGAACTGTGCATTCTCAACAATATTGGGGGGGGCTGGCGGAGGAAAGGGCGCGCTATTTATTGGTAAGCTTTTTGCTCAGCTCAGACTGATCTATGTTTGGGGACTGTGTAAAAAGGTGCTGTGATCTGACTGATGATGAGGTGGTTCGAAGGCTATGCAGGAGAAAAGTTGGCATATGAGCCTAAACTTGCAATGCCAACATGTGTCTGAAAATGCATTCCCATTCGTGTCTGCCAGGTCAAAGGTTTCCACATCTAAAAACTACAATTCTGGAAATGATTGGAATGATGGTGCACTTGGAAGGGTAAAAACAAACAAAAAAAAAAAAAGAAAGCAGCAAATTACACCAGAGCTTCAAACGGTCTGTAAATGTCAATAGTGTTGAATGGATAAATGCCCTTTAGTGGATGTAATCAATCCAACAGCACAGCAGCATCAGAGTATATTGAGGCTCTGGGGAACCATTAGGCTGAGTGTGTAGTCTGGCCTGTTTGGTCAGTTTTGAAAATGATGCTGGTGATAAAATACGTTCCAAAAAGACACCCGTGTCTCACTGCGCCTGTTCAAACAAAAATATCAACCTAGTGGGAAACCAATAAGTTTTAGAGGCCGGACAGATCTCGAGGCAGAAGTATCATAGTCTCTTGATAACATTTTTAATTGAGATAAAATAAACTCAGGGGCAGCAGGAAATGAATGCCAATGTATGTGTCGAGGGTGAGGAGCAGGGGGAAAGCCCAACCTCACCCCCAGCTGCTGGCTGCTTCGGAGCTTACATTGATGTCTGCTCCCTTAGAAAGGAGGAACTCGAGTATCTCCGCCTGGCCGCAGTCTGCCGCGTAGTGCAGCGGCTTCCTCCCACCCGTCAGGGTCCGGTTCACATTGTCATCCTGGAAGGAGGACGAAAAAACAAAAGTTAAAAAAATAAATAAATACACAAAATGTATTGGACACTGTCACAAGTATACAACTTGCGCTTATATTCAATGGTCCTAAATGATTTACAAACGGGTACGCTTGACATCAATAAACTAATTCCATTATACACCAACATTCTTTTTGCCTTTCCTCTACTGTTGCCCTGTTGCTAGACCTAAAACTGTCCACCCTGCAACTAAGAGGAAACAGACACACTCCAAACTCAAACTCTCCCTCTTCAGTCATTTTTCAAAGTACCCACACACACAGACTTTAGTGTGGCTGAGCCAGGTGGCCCTACGGTGACAATAACATATACAAAGACATGTCAATCACAGAGGGCAGCCTCAGCTGTGAGCGCCCATTTTCCTCAAAGCTCCCACCGTTGTAGCCCGTCTCCATCGCAAAAATGGATGCCAAAAGCATTTGGCTGTTTGTTTGTTGGAAAAAGCACAATGTTAGAAAAAACAAAACAAAAAAAACGCTGTGCCCGAGGTTCCTGCAAAGGAAGAAATATTGTATATCCTGTTACACAAGACCCCTGCATGAAACAACTGATGTGAGGTTGACAGAGTTAGTTTGGCTATCCAGTTCCATTTTGGGGACCAACAGAACTATTGGCACCGGGGGGCTTACGCTGCTGTCAAGCCAGGTTACCTTTGCGCTCTGGTGCAGCCGGCGGGCAAGTGAAGCACTTGTGCCCGATGTCTCCGCACAGCACACCTAACTCAAAAAGACACATCTAGGGTCTGAGTGACATGTTTAAGAAGAAAAAGAAGAAAATTTAAGAATAATAAAGACTTGTCTCCATAGAGAGTGGACGTGTTTCAGTTTCTCGTCTTTGGAACCGAGCGTCACGGTTCGGACTTTTTCTTCCAGAATGTTTTTTTCGTCTTCCTGAAAAACAAATAACTTTTGAAATATTTGTACAAAATAAATATTTGTAAAAAAAACACTATTTGTGCTTTTATTTTTTGGCTCCACCCCTACTTTATGGCAATGTTACTGATTCCATTCCCACACACTTCCATTCTGGGTACATGGTATGTCTGGTATATCACGGTAGAAGTCCACCAGACGCACTGGTACATCGTACGGGTAAGTTCTTCCTAAATATCCATTGTTGGAGCTCCACTGAACACCTTAGCCGTGCGGGGTCAGCACAGAGCCGCCCAGCATTTCTATATTTTTGTGAGAGGTCTATTTTTTTCCCCCTGCGCGCAGCTACGCAAGCCTTTTCAAGAGAAACACAAAACTACATAAAATAATTTTGTAAAGATTGCAATCAATCAAGGTGTCCAGTCGCAAAATAACCCCCTGCGATGGCCGCGTCCCTCTTTATTACAAACTTCTCTTCGGACACTCACTTCCACTCGCACCACGTCGTTCGAGAACGATCCGATTCTTTTGAACGGCTCTTTTGTAGGGATGAAGGGAACAGAGTCTCGCTGGGGGATGAGCTGTTCTTTTTGTGTCAAGTTTTACCGTTTTAGATTGTTGTTTGTTTAAGTTGCCATCTCCTACCACTGGCAAATGTTTTCTCCTCCATGTAAGAGAGAGCCTATGCTCCTCCCTCGCTGATGCCCTGGCTGAGAAGGAAGGAGCACACCCATTGGCACTTCAGGTTCACAAAGCGATGCACTGGTCTGACTGTGAGGTTTTATTTCAATAAGTTATTTTACTATTATTATTATTTATGCGTAAAGAACATTGTTTATAACTGTTCTACACAAAAATAACTAACTATAGTACTGGTTTTATTATTTTTTTTATGTGAAACTTGTAAAAATATTATATATATATATATATATATATATATATATATATACACACACACACACACACACACACACACACACACACACACACACACACACACAGTGGGGCAAAAAAGTATTTAGTCAGGCACCAATTGTGCAAGTTCTCCCACTTAAAAAGATGAGAGAGGCCTGTTATTTTCATCATAGGTACACTTCAACTATGAGAGGCAAAATGGGGGGAACGAATCCAGGAAATCACATTGTAGGATTTTTAATGAATTAATTGGTAAATTCCTCGGTAAAATAAGTATTTGGTCACCTACAAACAAGCAAGATTTCTGGCTTTCACAGACCTGTAACTTTTTCTTTTAGAGGCTCCTCTGTCCTCCACTTGTTACCTGTATTAATGGCACCTGTTTGAACCCATTATCAGTATAAAAGACACCTGTCCACAACCTCAAACAGTCACACTCCAAACTCCACTATGGCCAAGACCAAAGAGCTTTCAAAGGACACCAGAAACAAAATTGTAGACCTGCACCAGGCTGGGAAGACTGAATCTGCAATAGGTAAGCAGCTTGTTGTGAAGAAATCAACTGTGGGAGCAAATATTAGAAAATGGAAGACATACAAGACCACTGATAATCTCCCTCGATCTGGGGCTCCACGCAAGATCTCACCCTGTGGGGTCTAAATGATCACAAGAACGGTGAGCAAACATCCCAGAACCACACGGGGGGACCTAGTGAATGACCTGCAGAGAGCTGGGACCAAAGTAACAAAGGCTACCATCAGTAACACACTACGCCCCCAGGGACTCAAATCCTGCAGTGCCAGACGTGTCCCCCTGCTTAAGCCAGTACATGTCCAGGCCCGTCTGAAGTTTGCTAGAGAGCATTTGGATGATCCAGAAGAGGATTGGGAGAATGTCATATGGTCAGATGAAACCAAAATAGAACTTTTTGGTAAAAACTCAACTTGTCATGTTTGGAGGAGAAAGAAAGTTGAGTTGCATCCAAAGAACACCATACCTACTGTGAAGCATGGGGGTGGAAACATCATGCTTTGGGGCTGTTTTTCTGCAAAGGGACCAGGACGACTGATCCGTGTAAAGGAAAGAATGAATGGGGCCATGTATCGTGAGATTTTGAGTGAAAACCTCCTTCCATCAGCAAGGGCATTGAAGATGAAACGTGCCTGGGTCTTTCAGCATGACAATGATCCCAAACACACCGCCCGGGCAACGAAGGAGTGGCTTCGTAAGAAGCATTTCAAGGTCCTGGAGTGGCCTAGCCAGTCTCCAGATCTCAACCCCATAGAAAATCTTTGGAGGGAGTTGAAGGTCCGTGTTGCCCAGCGACAGCCCCAAAACATCACTGCTCTAGAGGAGATCTGCATGGAGGAATGGGCCAAAATACCAGCAACAGTGTGTGAAAACCTTGTGAAGACTTACAGAAAACGTTTGACCTCTGTCATTGCAAACAAAGGGTGTATAACAAAGTATTGAGATGAACTTTTGTTATTGACCAAATACTTATTTTCTACCATAATTTGCAAATAAATTCTTTAAAAATCAAACAATGTGATTTTCTGGATTTTTTTTTCTCATTTTGTCATAGTTGAGGTATATCTATGATGAAAATAACAGGCCTCTCTCATCTTTTTAAGTGGGAGAACTTGCACAATTGGTGGCTGACTAAATACTTTTTTGCCCCACTGTGTGTGTGTGTATATATATATATATATATATATATATATATATATATATAAATATATATATATATATATATATATATATATATATATAAAAATAAACAAATTAATATTTTATTTGAAATATCCACTATTCCAGACACCTCCCCTCCAACCAGATGAATTATAAAAACCCACCAATGAACTTGAACCCCCATCTGCCGCCACAGTCATACACACAGAGCATTACACTAGTTATTTGTGGCAGAATATTATAAAAAAAAAATTTCCACATAAAAAACAAAAAGACAATTCTTGAATATAAAGATCCAGAAAACACATACTGTTACCGTGGCCCCATATACATACCGAACAATGAGCCACCTTTACCGTTGCATCTTCACAGAGTATTTTCCTGGAAATTATACTAGGTTGTGACTGGGAAAATTTACGGAATAACTTTTACGGAACATCAAGACCGGCTCCTTTTCCCACATGACACCAATAGGGAACATCTCCAGTAGATTTTCAACTTTCAATCCAAGTGGGAAAATTCCAATCGGCGATTGCTGGGAGGCAAGCTATGGCAGAATGTAATGTAATGGGGCAAATGTGATCTCCCCATTACAGAACTGCAGGATTTATTATTTACAAGTAAAATATTTACACAAAAACATCTAGTTTTTACTCAATCAAGTCTCAAAGCGACGTAAAGCAACGGGTAGAAGTGCGTGAAGCGGTACGGGACAGTAGGGGGGGAAACAGGTTTTTTTTTTTGTAACAGAACAGAACGGGGCAGCCCTTAACTCGGTTGTGTTTAAAAATATTGTTTGATACAAGTTAGGGAAACAAATTGAATTGAATTTCCTTAATAAATTGTTGTTAACCTTAACAATCATCGATTAATTAATAACATAAAAGCTAATGATGTCATCAGGGTGTAGCACCATGGCGCCCTATACGGCGTCGTGAACCTCCGAGATTTTGTGACTCCTCCTCATTTTATTGCATTTCAAAATGGAGACGTTTGAGGCAAGACTATTACAGGAATATTTATTTAATTTAGTAAATATTCTTAAAATATACTTTACATACTTAATATTTATTTTAATTTGTTGCCGTCCTCTGTGACGGAATGAGCCGGATATTACGTAGCAGATCAAGTCCAGTGCAGATATAGACAAGGCTACTAAAATTACTAAACATTGCTAAAATTGTTATGTATATATAACAGACAAAAACAATTTTGTTTAGCCAAGACACATATTGTTTGTTTCATTTTGCCATCATTCCTCTCCCTCGCGCCGGGTTTATTTTCCCTCCCCCCATGCCATTCAGAAGGTATCATCCTCTGCATCCAGAAGCTCCCATTTTCTACGGCCAGCCATGAGAAATGAAAAAAACTTCACTCCAATTCTCTGATACCTCTTTTCCAATGTGGACGCTGGCACATAAATAGACAGGATGGTCTCAGCAAACCCCGCAGTGCAAGAAAAGTGATCCCATTAATCACAATGAAAGATCCCCCACCTCGGCCGGCGCACGTGCTAGCTTGGGCACCCCACCAGAGCAGTTTGTCGTATATTGACTAATTTATATATTTATATTGACATTTATTTATTTATTGCCTTATTTAATTATTTTATTTCATTTCGTTTGCGTGCCATATGCACATACATCCTCAAGTTGAATAAGCTGCATGCGCTGCTGCTCCGTCTGTTCAATCTCAGTCCGCATGGGGTGCAGACCGGGACCTTGCCACATCGATTTTGGCATTATCACGGCATGTGTGAAAAAGTGCAAGACATAAATGTTCCTGTATTTTACCGGGAACTATGTGTGAAAGGGGCTCCAAACAGCTCTGAGCAGAGATCTCATTCCACCCCCTCTCCACTATCAGTTTTGGAAAAAGATGAGCAGCACAAACAGACAGATTTTTCCTGGCAGATAGAAAAATAATCGTTTTTTTTATTTTAACCTGTGTTGTCCGCCTGCTGGGCATACAACACAGATTATTTGTATGCAATTGCATCTAGGACAGAGTTAGTCCGCAAGTGGAGTTCAACTTCTCAACCTGCAATGCAACTCTTTATTCATTCTTTAATCATCAAGAACTGCTGCAGCAACTCTGTCCTGTGGACGATGTTGGATGTCAAGGGCACAGCTTTTTGTCACACAGAACCGCCACCAATTCCCGTCTTTGGAGAACAATTTTGCCATGTTTTGGTCTATAATAGCCATTCCCAACCTAGGGGCCAACGGTTTTGCAAGCGGGCTGCCAAATCATGGGCAAAACACAAAGTTTTTATTGAAAAATAAATAAAAAATGATTAATTACAAAAACGTCTTTAAGTGTAAAAAAGAAAAAAGAAAAATGTTCATGGTATTTTTTCTTTAAAACCTTCAAAAATGAATCATCACTAATAGATAGAACTTATGGTAGGGTGTACTACGACCAACGGACCATGATCAATGTGCATTTTTGAACTTGAGGTGAAAATCAAAATGGATAGTTGACTAGCATGAGGCACAATGAAAAGGAAAGAAGCCATTGGTACATTATCCACAAGCCAAGTCCCATCGGGACATCGAACAGATGGGACAGGCACAGAAGACGAACCCTAACCGCCGTGCGTGGTGTGTTCCGAGACTTTATCAAACTAATCTCTAAAGCCATGTGAACTGCGCCGTCACCTCGAGACAAAACACCAACATGTCCAAGCTGCTTGAATTTTTCGATAATAAGCTCAAGGAGTATCAGGGAAAGAAGAAAGTCATTGAAAAGTTGTGTATGGGCACCGAGAACTCAAAGGCAGTGGAAGCGTCCTATCGGGGTCGCCCGACTCATAGCCGAGGCCGGTAAAGCGCATCCATTCTGGGAGAATTTAATTCTTCCAGCCACAAGAGATCGTAGGGGTGATGTTGGGAGAGAAGGCATGCAAGCCAATCAACCTCATCTCATTGTCTGTGACTCAGTCGGACACAGGATTGACGAGATGGCAGAGAATGTGTCAGAACAGCTGATAACGAGCGTACGAGAGAGTCGTTTTTATGCCCTCCAATTGGATGAATCGACAGACATCGCAAATCTGTCAAAACTGCTTGCCTATGTAAGGTATGAAAATAAGAGAGATAAAAGAAGAGTTCCTCTTTTGCAAATCTTTACCAACGTGTCCAACTGCTCAGGCCATTTTGACATCCTGAACGTGTTCATGGTTTCAAACGGGATTGACTGGTCCAAATGTGTGGGAGTGAGCACTGATGAGGCCCAGCATCGCACGGCAATCTTGACCCGGGTGAAACCTGTGGCTCCACTCGTAGCATCTGTCCACTGCAGTATACACAGAGAAGCCCTGGCTATAAAGAAAATGCCTGCAGATCTAAAGACTGTTCTAGATGAGGCTGTCAGAGGAGTCAACTTCATCAAAAGCCTCCCACTGCAATCACCTTTATTTTCCGTTTTATGTGAAGAGATGGGCAGTGACCATAAGCAGCTTCTGTTACTCACCAAAGTCCAGTGGCTCTCAAGGGGGAAAGTACTGATGCGACTTTTTGAATTGCGTGATGAGGCGAGGGTGTTTTTTCTCGACACAAAGTTTGAACTGGCACATTGCTTAAGTGATTTTTAGTGGCTGCCTAAATTGGGATACCTGGCCGACATTTTCCGCCACTTAAATGGACTCAACCTCAGTCTCCAAGGAAAAGCAGTGACCATGTTCAATGTCCGGAATAAAATAGAAGGGACTGGCTTTTATTAAAGACGAAATACAGGAATAAACTGAATATTGAGCCTGATCTCCGCCTGAGACTGTCCTCCCTTAAGCTAGACATCAAGCATTTGGTGTCTGCCATGCAACATCAGCTTCTCATTAGGTGAGTTAATATTAATGTGCTCCTGTTATTCTTAGTTTTATCAGCGCTGGCGTGAGTCATTAGGCTACATTCAAAACACTGCGCCCTTCAGACAGCACTTACTGGATACAGTTACGAACGTTACGCAAAAGTTCCATAGATATAAGGTTATTTTTAACCCACCTCTTTTTTTTGTTTTACCACTACTGTACTGTATCTATGAAAATGCATATGATTGTTAAAATATACGTCCTCTGAGAACACACGGATTGGCTCCCGTATTACTTCTGTTCGGATGTGGGCCGCAAACACTTTTGAGATCTTCAAGTGGACCGTGTCCGAAAAGGTTGGGAACTTCTGGTCTATAAACAACTATCAGAATCAGCTTTATTCAGCTATCAGCTATTTATAAGTATGTTCACATAAATACAAGGAATTGACTCCGGTTTATTCATTACTCTTAATGTACATACATGGACTAAACATACAGCTGAAACAAAGACGAGTTGAACTTAAACATTTAACTACTATAACACACACACACACACACACACACACACACACACACACACACACACACACACACACACACACACACACACACACACACACACACACACACACACACACACACACACACACACACACACACAAATTGTCGCAAGAAAGCAACTAATCATCATTACTACTCCAAGAGGGGGAGGATCACCACGGGTGAGACAAATAAACATAGAACCAAACAACATGAACACAGAAAAACATGAACATAGAAACATCAGACAACAACATGCTTCGACAAAACTGTCTTGTGACGAATCCACCTGGATGTAGCTGACAGGGTCCTTAAGCCACATAACAGTATACACTCCACAACCGCAGGAAAGCCCCGAGCACCACGCCCTGCAGCTACAGAAGACCCCACAGCCCCCAGAGAAGCCAGGAGTCCACAGAGCAACACCCACGCACGGCACCAAGGAGCATAAACCTGCCCCAGAGAGTGTGACGAGACCCTGCACCCCTGAGGGGCACACATACAACCCACACACATGTGCAGGCAGGAGACGCAGCCGCAGAAGCCAGGACTCGGACGCCAGGCACGAACCACAGGCCCAGAGCAAAGTCCCGTGCAGAGACACCGACACCTCGCCTGAACCGCCCGCCCCGCAGGGCTCCCATGCCCACCAACGCCCACGCAAGGGCCGCCATACAGCAACCAGACGCCCCACCCGGCTGCAAGCCTCGAGCACCCATCTACATAGCCGAGTGCGCATGGTGCAGGTTACCCGGATGTTAGGGCCCGCCCCCACCACCGATGCCCGCAGACAGCCAGATATGTGGGCCCTCCACCACCCCCGGCACCCGCCGCAGAGAAGCCACACAGCGGAAGCGAAGGCCAACAGACGCCTTCCGCACCACAAACCACACCCACGACAGCAAGCAGCCTCCAAGGGGCCCCGAAAAGCATACTAAACTAGAATCCATGGTGGACTCTCCGCCACTGTTACTCCTACAGTTGCTGCGTTCAAGTCATGTGGGAATTTACGATCAAAACGACTTGCTGCTTCCTGCTGCTCATAACATAAATCAGTTTTTATCTCAGTAACTACTCTACTTATATTTTAACCTTATGGAAAAATCTATTTGGAAACATCTTTCAACAAACGTGCCAGCAAAATGATGTAATGTAGCCGAAATGTTGTACGTTTCAAAGTTAATAACAACACATTATGAAAGGAATTATGTGTCACAATTCACAAACACATATAATGCAACAAATACAAATATAAATGGGAAAAGATCAATAAATACTACAATCTTGGGTTTGAAAAAAATCTGAGACATGAATGTTTTACAAATCTAAATTACTTAGGTTGTGTAAACCATTTTACAAATAAATGTCACTAAGCAGAAAATAACAAACAAACAAATAAAAAATGCTGAGACGCGTTTTGCTGTAATTTCTGGTCACGCTGCTTCTGTCCTCTTGTCTGCTCTCTGTGTCAGAGTTTCACCGTGCAGAGGCAGCTCCTCCACCTCTGCCCCCACCCACCCGCACACATTTTACTCAAGCCGAGAGTCCATTTTATTTATTTTTTTAGTTGTGTGGTTTTATTTTATTTATGTTTTATTTATTCAGGATACTTTCATTTTTTTTCATACTACAATGTCTGAATATTCTTAAGAATAAAAGTTCATTGCTATTTGAAAGGGTGTCCTTGCATTATGCTATTATAGAAATATTATATCATTGGCAAAAAATGGTCTTAAAATAAGAATTGTATTGTTTATCGCAATAATTTCTGGGACAATGTATCGTCCAATAAAGTAGTTATCACGACAGGCCTATGTACATCTGATAGATAGTACGGCCTAGCAGATAGTTTCTCTAGACAATAACAGTCTTCCATAACAGTTTTCCATAAAAGTCAGCAGTCAACATGCTAATAGCCAGCCGGTTTGGCAGAACAAGGGACAGGAGCAATTGGAGATCTAGTTTGTATCCAACGTTAACTGAAATGAACTGCTGCAAAAGGATAACTCCATACACACCAGCTATTCAATTATTCACAGTGGAAAATTTAAAGTTCCAGCCAAAACCACTTTTCAGTTTGGAAGTTTAGCTGCAGGAAAAGTTAACCATATGAGTAGGTTTCACTTACAGGTGTAAAGTCAATACATGTATGGTTTCCACCAAATTCCATTGACACTATCACGTCACCACTCAATGCCAACCAGGGCTTGAAATTGGGACCGTTTTACTCGCATATACTCTCGAAATGTAATCGGTGCGACCTTGAAATATAATTGGGAGCATTTGGAGCGAGTGCAAATAATTGCTCTGGCGCAGCACTAGGGCTGTGCCCGACTCTGAATTTTGTCAATGTGACTACTCGACTTCTCTGCTGGCCACGTTCCTCTGTGACACGTCCCTGTTCCTCCAAATAAATACGGCAAAAACCGCACGGCTCTCCGCGATTGGGGCGCACGGAGAGCAGTGTTGGTGTCCGTATCCGGACGCAGACGATTCACACATATAAAAATATATTTATGATTCCCCTTATTTAGAATTCCCAAAGCGGACATCAGATCTGCATTAAACCCCAACACAGTTGAAGAGATGGATGGAAGAGGGTGAAAGAGCCAGCAGACTACATTTTCAATCCTGGCCCCAGGATATTGCGTAAAGCCCCAGTGGTGGCCTACCATGCATTTTTAAGACCACTTTCACCATTTTTAACTACACATATTGTTGGTGCTCCTTAAATTTTGTTGGGTGCTCTTACATTTTTGCTGGCGCTCCTGACTTTTTGAAGTTCTTTTGAAGATCTTTTTGAAGTGCTACCAAGTAAAAAAGTTCACTTTGAGCCTTGCTAACAACATATACATAGTTCATCTCTTCAGTATTAGTAAGCTAAGAATCAAGCTAAATCTATTAACAGTAAAAGAATATTTTCCAAGCAGGAATGAGAAATGTTCATAGAAAAGTATATATAGGTTTAAGTAAATAACCTCTAACCGCATTTTCATTAGTAAATAAAAGGAAAATGGCATCGGAGTGACACCTGTCAAAGAAAAGGGGTTTGCCAATTATACTGTAATAACCCAGTTCAATTTGTTTGATGTTGGTTGCAGTTCAGTTAGCTTTCAAGGATTCGCCCCAAAGTGCTTCCCACGGCTTAGACTTTCCTTCAGTAACACAAACGTAGGTTTGTAATTGAATTCCAAAACTGCAATTCTAAAACTGAAAGCGAATAAGCGCGACGTTTTAACCAGGCCCCTTGTGGTTTCCGACGTAGCATCCAGCAGTAGAGGCAAGAGCACTACCTTCACCGTGGATCTGAAACTGGCACAAACGCTTGTATGTATTGGCTGCCGCTCATGGCTATGTTGAGATGAATGTTCTCCAACAGCTTCCAAAAGAATCCAGCGACGATGGCAGCTTTCCCGCTCACCTATAGTGACCCACCCACTAACCACCCTACTTGCCAGGTAACTTTACTTGGACAAGTATTTCTTGCATTGTAAATATTGGATCGAATATATATCCACCAAAGTTATGCTTCACCACAAACCAACTGGTGCGTTCGAGGATGGCGCTGTCACAATTGTTATATGATGGGAATTACTTATGATACGTTTCCATCCAATTTTAAGAGGAGTTGTGCGCTAACGTGAGAAGTGTGGCCATACGTAGAACGTGAACTCGGTGCGTTCCTACCCGTGGAGTTGAGAACAATGAACTGATGTTTTTTTTTTTTTTCTTTTGTTATGTTTCAATCTTGAACGCAAACAAATGGCTCTGCTGAGACTGGTGGACAAGGACTACAAGTTGCGTTGCACGTCACTGCGAGTGGCATCAACTGAACGAAACAGAGGCAAATCCTTCATCGCGATTCATCGTCAACTAAAATGCCGTGATGGTGATAGCGCTGGTTGAAGGCGCCTAGATGGATGAGACTTCATTAATCCCAGGAGGGAAATCGCGGCGTTACAGTAGCTCCAATCAAAACAATAGAAAATAATAAAGTAATAGGAATCACAATTGGGGGGGGGGGGAGACAAGGGTAGAAAACAGCGATCGTGGGGGTGATGTGCACATCACCCCCAC